>NW_020798208.1:0-70077 GCF_002237265.1 Aspergillus thermomutatus | reverse complement strand
ATCTCCAGGTGGCTTTTGCGTTTCTCGCTGAGTCTTTTGGTAGGCAAGCCATTCTCAGGTAGTGCCGTTGCCATAAAGGGTAATCTAATGGGAATAGTATCTATAGTTCCTAGTTTCGTCGCTCCTCTTTTGGCGTGGCAGAAATCCCAAAACCATGATAACGTGCAGTGTGCAAAGCGGGGCAATTCATTTTCCTACTCTATTGATGAGCGTTGTCGTTTGCTGTTCTCATGTGTACAATGTTGGTAGTAAACTGGCATAGTAATGATAGCTAATCAACCCAAAGATACCATTAATCTTTGGACTAATATGTCCGCACCCTCCATAAACATTGTTAGAGTATATCTGCACGCCATTTTTGGAGTAGCAAGGTCGCTCCCCGTAAAACTATTCTCCGCACTGCTATCTTAGTGACTATCTTTCTGAATGAGAGACAACACAATGATTAAGAAACAAGTGGATATTCCATAAACCCTTTATTTTTTGCCTTGGTCACCTGAAAAAAGCGGTTTTTTTTTCTATTTTTTCCGTACTCCCATTTTCTAACTTTCAGTGACCACAAGGTGTCTTTATTGCGCCATGAGACACCCTTCCCGTACTACGGCTATATAAAACGTTTTCATCATCCCTAGATTAGTGAATGGAAAAGTTTCTTGTGCAATGTAATCAATTATGGTCTATTACGCAGCTGCTATTGCAGCAGTTGCCGCAATATTCATATTTAAACAAGCCTTTCACACTGTCTCTAATCTCTTCTTTTTCCATATACGCCCCTGGTGCCTCGTAAATTTGGAGTATGCGCATGCAAGCTTACGGCTTTTTAGCATAAAGATGGTGCTTTGATATTGACTTGTTTTTCCCTTTGCGTACTTTACGGGCACCGCGGTCTGTAATTCTGTGGGTGTGCACTCTATCTCCGAAGCAGGGGTGCGTGCCGCCTAAATCTCGATGATAACTCTTCTGTTGCTCTGCTGGACCGGAGATCATGAGATTAGAGCTTTTATTCTGGGCATAGAGCTTATAATGTATCATTTCATCCACTGCATTGCTGCTTTTGTGGCGGTCATTAAAGCAGCCATCCATGTTATCATTACAGCTTAATAGACCCATTTCTCTGCTTCCAACTCTTCTCAATTTTACGGTCTGCTTGTATGCTCGGTCCTCTCTAACTATTCTTAATTATGGACTAAGTCTCACAGGCTGGCTGTATGTTTCTGTCACTATTTTTCCTTCTAATGGTTAAGTGGCGTATATATGAACTTTTTTTAAGGACTCATCAAGGATGCGCCATCTTTGCGCTATATGTGATTTAGAAACATGTCTTATCTTCACAGGGCAAATATTGGGTGCTCCTTCTGGCAATACTATCTGCTGTGACTGGTGCACTATAGTTCATCTGTATCATGTACCGCAACATCCCACATCGCAGATCCGTGAAATTCCTAATAGAGAATTGTGGAGCTGATGCACTCCGGCTGACTTTGTCTTTACCGCGCCCTTGGAGAATTCGCGCTGGATAATGCGTCTATGTTAGTATACCCAGAGTAGGGTTACTATATATGTTCCAGCCGCATCCATTCATGATTGCCTGGTGGGAGGGCGATGGAAACGGCAGCATGTCTTCAATCTCATTGATTATTCAAGCTCAATCAGGCTTTACTAAAAAGCTTCTTGATTGTACTGAATGTGGTTGCGAAGGCTGGGCCTGGATTAACAGACCCTATAGACCCTCGTCTGCCTCCATCTTTAGCTATTCTCCTGAGGTCGGAGATTATGGCCACATACTTATGGTGGCGACGGCTATGGGCATCGTTGCCCAGCTTCCTTATATTAAGGAGCTTGTGGATGGGCAACGCCAAGGTCAGGTACGAACATGAAGGATATTGCTCGTTTGGCAACTCGAGCAGGAGGGCGACTATGAACTTGCTCGCGATTTGCTACAAGCTCTTGTTAAGCATGATGACAGCTATGTCCATAGCTCCTATAATCCGCCTTTTCTTACTCTGCCTCCGTCCCTGCTCACACATTTCTCCTTTGATGATGTCACTTTCCGTCTCGCACCACATCCTTTCTGACCCTCAAAGTCCTGACTTTGGTTTAGAGTACCTGAGGCTAACGAACAAGACAGATGCTTAAGGTCACCGTCTATAACAAGATGGGATCTCCATCAGAGGCCCCAGGAGCAGTTGGTCAACACGATCTTATCGCGGTATACAGTGGGGACGTCAATTGGGAAGACGAGCTGTCAGCTGAGCTAGAGAAATAAATTGGCACGCTCCTCATCACAGGTATTACTTCCGACGGGATTTGATCAATATTTTCGCCGTACTGGACTGACATAGTACGTCGATAAGTTTCCGCGCGGCATTCCATTCAAGATAGCATGAGGAGTATCGTGAAAAAGTACGTGCAGCGGAGGGTAGAGTTCTATGAACTCAAATTCCAGCCGTAGGAGAAGAGCCGCGATTATTTATCATTATTTTAGCCACAGAGTGACGGAGAAGTCGACCGTGTATACATAGTATAGTCCAGTTATCGGTTAACCAGTCAATATATAGCAGCGACTGTCTTTCCGTTTCTCTCAATAACCTCAAGTAACATTGACCATAGACTTGCGTAGGGGCCATAGGACAAAGTATAGACAGTACAGCTAGGCTTGGACTAGGGTCGCCAAAAGTTACTTTGTACACACGTTCTTATAGTAGTGATAACGATCTTTATTAACAGCAGGTCCAAGTCACATTGAACTTCATGTCGATACGATACAACTCGGGGCTTTCCTGTTATCACTAGTCGGCTTACTGGGGAAGGGACGTCTATGTATACTGCGTACCTTGCAAACGGTTGGGCAAATATATTCAGGTGGCAACAGGACGATCCCAAATACCTGCCGCTGCTCTATCATAATCTTTAACATATAGGCTTGGCTAGAAGCCGAGCGTCCAACAATATTGGAGTTTCTTCGAAGAAGATATGGAAAGGATCTGCAATCGCAGGAACCGCTCAAATCTTGATACGGGCGGGGCTGAAGATCAACTTTCAACACCAATAAAGTCGGCTGCGGAAGCCGCGCCAAAAATGGCGTGGCAACCAACACTCAACTAGAGTGGGTGACCTGTCCTGGTATTGAGCAGATGCTTCTCAGGGACAGGCCAGCTTCTGATGTCGGTCTCCCGAGTCCTGGACCGGGCAGAATCCGAGCCACTGTCTCCTACCAAGCGCTACCGTTCTATGGCATTCAAGGGGACAAATTCCTTTCTAGGTATGATATACGAATATATGGCGCAACTTAAGAGGCTTGCACAAACATGAGTTATAGCGCCATGAGCGAAACCTCTCAGAGCAGTTGACCGCCTGAGAGACATTTCTTATCTTGACCTACGGAATATCTAGACCTTTCTATGTAGTATGCCACATAAGGTCATTCATGATTAGATGCTCATGGCTATGTCCTCATATGAAGGGATCTGACATGGGGAGACTGGCTCAGAAGGCATCCAACAAGAGGAAGGCCTTCTTGTGAGAATCACTTGAGAGGGAATCAGGCACGTCAGGTTCCCATCGAGAGAGAATGCCAGATAAGAGCTATCCATCATCCGTCTGAATGCGTTCTAGAACATTTGTCTCATGCCCAATCTGCCAATGATAGAAGCGCATGGGACGAGAGTCCGAGTCTTCTCTAGATACCCGCCTTAGGTTCTAGGTCAAGAACGGCCATAGGTTTCGGTTTCGGGTCTGAACACCTCGAGGGTCTAGAGCGAAGGGCTAGGGTCAGATGCCGACGACCACGGGAGTAAGACAGATGCGTAGGCATTGAGATGTATGACCAGGAGCACGCGACCTAGTGCTTCCGACCTATATGATCGAAAGATCGCGGTCGTACGACCGGCACAGGCAGAGGACCGCCAACTGGCGTCCGTAGGAGGTGCAAGACCAATATGGTGTCAAACATTGACTCCAGCTGGATACATTGGTCCGCGCGGAGCTTCTGTTCCAAACGGGACCCTCACTCCGTAGGGAGGATTGACTCCAGCTGGATGCATGGGTCCGCGCGGAGCTTCTGTTTATACCAAGTGCAAAGACACTTACAAGGCATCGTCATTGATGGCTTGCCCATCGTTTCTAATACTCTCGAGCAGTTGCTGACCGGGAACCCTCGGAGCCCACAGAAACGTGCATTTCGTCATGGTCTCGCACATAACAGCCTACTATGCTCTGCTCTTCAGTTGGATTGTGAGAACTCACAAATACTGCCCCTGTTCTCCTTAAACACAGTTCACACATCCAATAGAATGATTCTTGTTGTTTAAATCATTTTGTGAAGAGAACGCTCTCGGAGGCATAGTTCACAGTTGCAGGGACGCTTGTTAAATTGAACATATCCTGAGGTCCAGCCTAGTACACTTGCTTGGTTTCAGGTGAGTAGAGACAGCTTTCGTACTTTACGCCAGACCATTTGCTTTCTGTCAGACCCACTAAATATTTCGCGAAATCACAGCTCCAGGTATTTTCATGCGAAGCAGCCTTAAAATTAGAGTATGGGCTCCCTATATCTTCTCATCCTGTTATTTCCTTCTACAGCCGTTGTATATGCTCTTTCGTTCATCTAAAATCATCCGCTCCTTTAGTTCAGACAATGGATCAACGTGAGAAACGGTCCACCCGCTTGCCACACGAACTTCAGAAAGCCTCTTGTCCAGGAGATGCTAAAGGCACCTTACAAAACATATTAGAGGAAAAGCTGTCCTCCCTGCACGCCAGCAAAGCCCGATTGACGCAGCTTCAGGGTTCTACCGGACAAGAAAAGGCCAACAAGATTACTAAACCCTACCGTCACACACAAAATCAGTCTGCGCCAGAGCCCATCAAGAACAATGATTTCCTGAAGCGGGAACACCCCTCCAGGAAATATCTCATGACATGGGAGGTGAACCAGGCTAGTATAGGCCGTTTAGGCCTGGAAAATTGCGCTGGTTATAAATCAAGGGTGGTGGTCACAAAAATAATGGCGGGGGCGCAGCATTAATCCAGAAATCTGAGAGCCACCGATGATCAGTATTTGGTCAATTTACAAGAAGTATTTTTCGATCAGGGCTATTACTTCCTTGTCTATCCGTTCCAAGGGTTCACAGTAGACCTGGTGGTCACATGCGCCACACCTTATGTCCAATTCAGTAAAGCAGACATTGCAACAGTTTGTAGAAGCATTCTGAAAGGACTAGACTATATCCATAAGGTTCTTCAGGTAAGTCATGGAAACCTGGACCTCAAGCACATTTTGCTCTCCGAAAACAGTTGCATTAAGATTGGTGTGTCTGCCACCTTTCTCCTTTTCCATTTTTTGCTCACACCACAGGTAGCTAACATTGGAAGAAGTCTGCTGGAACACCAAAGTCTTAAAGGCAGAAGAGACGACATCAAGAGTATCGAGCTGTTTGTGGTCCATCTGAAGGAGCTGGCGACAATCCTGGAAGATAAAAGAACACATCTCTACAATCCACAAAATGTTTCAAACCAGGCAAAGGGATTCATTGAGGAGGCACATACTGCTTCCTGCAAACTTCTACTGCAGGTAGATCTCCCTTCTATTAAAAAGACTTGCGGTGATCACTAAATCTAAATTTCCTAGCATGATTTTCTTCTTCAAGCCAACCCCGATAATGAGACATGGAGCCTCATACCTCATTATTACAACGCCGTACGTTATGCACCATGCACTCCACGGATGATAGAAGGAAGTCGAAAATTTTAGGCCGACCGAGGAGTAAAAGAGGAAAGAGGTAAATAGAGAGGGTGGGGAACAGGGTATTGGACGGGGTCGCTTGTCCGTAAAATCATTAGATTATATGTAGCAATGGCGTTCTGTAAAGGAATGAATATATTTGATAATATCTGAAGGGTGAGACCAGGTGAAACTAGATAAATATGGTCACCGAGACTAAAAAAAAGTGAGGAGAGGATATTTAAGCCAGCCATCTCCCCTCTTTGTCTTTTACCACTCGTCACATGCTGTGATTATGAGTAATGCAGTCCAATACAGATGCCTCAGAAGGAGGAAGCCCGGCCAATAGTCTCACAAACTACCTATGTGGCTTTGCCAAGATAAAACTCCGACACCTATCTGGAGAATATCGGAAGAAGAACATGCTAAGGTTCAAGAGAGCTTTGATGGGAGGCCAATGCTCTCTGCTCGATCCAGAGCACCATATCACCGCCCTCATTGATATGAATACGCTCAATAAGGGTTTGGAGAAATCAGGCATAAATGCTGCCACACTGCTTAATGCAATCGATCCACCACATCTTTCTCTGGAGGACGCCGTCGTCCTTGCGTGTTTACGAGGGCGAGATCTCCTGGAGGCGGCTAGGCGCGTACTACCACCGGGCCAAAGGTGGGTAGTAGTAAAATTATATGTTGACAGTATGTCCTCTCATGCTAGCTTGAGTCCCAGTCCTGGTTGCTACTCTGAAGGTCTTCCTGTCATTTTACGCACCGAAATCACTGAAAGTTTCTCCTGTGTTGACGGAGTATCTAATATAGAGATTTTTGGAACCCTTCTACGTGAATTTTCTGGAATAAAGTTAACTTTCTAGCGCAGCAGACTGCCTTCTAATTCGGATTTCCAATATGTCCAAAGAGTCGCTCAGACCCCCGAGTTACAGGAATCGTTCATGGCTCTGATTCAATTTCCTGGGCTTTGGAGAACATTTACTTTTCGCAAGCTAGAGCATGTTGTGTCCCCTTGGTGCGATGAGGTTAGCCATCTTCCCGGCCTCTTCCATTTGTTACTTTGACTGGAATCCTGCTGAATGAAATGCAGGTAATGGTTCACTACCTGTGGGAGATCATTCGTATTTGGTCACTCCTATTGCCCGGTAGAGCAGGTGAGGCCAATACGCTGTTAGTAGAACTCATTAAAGGGAAGATGCTGAAATACTCCACCCAGGACCGCTCAGATATTATGCGTCTAATTAACGACGGCATGCTCTTCCCGGATATTTCAGATGTGGATAAGCAGGATAGAGTACTGCAGGTCCTGTTTGAAATTCCTAGCAGGGTCCTGTCCCTGACGCTCTTCTTTAATGACGCGAAATGCTTCTCCGGGCCCTCCAAGGCTATGAGGGACCTATTTTCTGTAGGCCCTAAAACATTAATTTATAGCGCGGCTCTATACTGTTGGGACGGAGGTACCCAGGCTTATAACGTCCAATTAACCAACAGCGAGTACGAGACTGTCCCTATCAATGGTATAGTGCCACCAGATGAAGCAGAAAGAGCCATAGCATTAGTTAGCTTGCTATAATTATGGCTGACAGCCTTTCAACACTTCATTAATCCTCGGACGGGGAGAACAAGAAAAGTAAAGAACGTTCAGCCTTTATTTGAATTACGGGGAGAGCCTAAGCTTGCTAAGTCGGCTAGCAGATTGGGTTTTATAATTCTAAGGAATGTTTCTACTGCAGTCGACTCAGTTTTGCTGGCTTTTCATTATACCTTTAAAACGCTCGCAGGTCCTTCTCACAATGATCTTGCACGGAAAACCTTGTATATGTCAAAACGGTTTCTACATATCTTCAGCGACGGGCCTAGATCCCATCAGTCAGATCAGAAAATCCCTGAGCTCTCTGTGAAAACAGATAGCTGAAAGTCAAGTTTCCGAGCTGGATGACCACTCAAAGATGAGTACATAAATGACCGGTCGTTCTTCTTTCTTTGACATATGGTTTTTGATGAGGGAGAGATTTTCCTTTATCCGAGCTCATTTGCCATCATAAGAGACATCTTCTGCTATTTTTTCGGCCGACAACATCTTAGATCTCTCTTGGATCACAACGCCTCCGGAGCCTCTAATAAACTCATATTTGCTGAGGAAGCTCCGGAAGGAGCTATTACGCCTGGGGCCTTGTTACCAGAAGAACCGCAAGCATTGGCAGATAATACAGATCTTCATACTGACTCCGTTGAAAAAGGTGATTCAATAGCGACAAGCCTAATAGAACTTGAACTGCACCCAGATCCAGGGCCCTCTACTCAGATTATGGACAGTGTACAGCAGTCTGTACCTTTAGCTGCAGGTTTTGAAGATGAGCATAGCAAAGCCCTAGTATCTTGGAAAGTCCTAATATCACTCCATCAAAGCGCCATTCATGAGATACTACCATTGTGGTATCAGTCAGATGTCACAAATGTCTTCTACCTGTTCAACTCAAGGGAGTACTACAAGTTTTTTACTGACGCAGAAATGGAAATGCGACTCGTCCTAAACGACCTCGCCCGTGCCCATTATTTCCTCATTGTCGATGAAGAAAAAGTCATCTCTCCAAATATGGCAGATCTAGTCACTGAGGTTCAGCAGACATGACTGCTCTTTATTAGAGCAAAATCAAAACCAGGGGAGCTGGAGACCAAGGCAGGGGGGATTAGCAAGGCTGCTTTGGAGGATTATATATCCAAATATGACGTTCATACAGGGAAACGACGGTTCGAATTCGCTCCTGGTGACACTGATGATGGAGAGCGACCACACTCAACTAAAAGAAGAAACTGACTTAAACCATATGGTCGAGCATCATCGACCTATAAGGGTTCCTCAGAGTTCAGACAGTCTTGTCGGGTCTGGTTGTCATTTCAGACAAATTCATAGATTCTAAGCAGTGCCAATTCCAGGTTTTTCACTAAAATAGACCTAACTGCAGTGTATTTAACGGTTCAATATCAGGCAACCCTTATCAAGCAAAATCCTCTGGGACCAGAGAAACACTTTTGGTAATACACCACAGCGCGACGGCTTTGCCGTATTCCGCTCATTCTTACATAAAGGGCTCTGCTGGAATGCTTGAGAGTCTTATCGAGTGAATTCAGCTTTGGGATTCCGTTTTTGTGATTGAGGTCTGAAGCCGGATAGACAATCTAATATAGGTAGAAAATTTCTCCATTAACTCCGGACGTGTTACGTGTTCTCGACACTGGCGCTGATGCCCTCAAATTTGGAAAAGGATCGAAAAGGATCTATGACTCCCCTTAAGGTTCCCTAAGAGAGTCAAAAAGAAATTGCAGTTCCTCGAGTCCTGGCATCAAAATGAACATTGAGAATCAGGAAAACCAACTCGTGTAATCACAATCCATCGTGTTTATTGGCATGGAGTAAGAATAGTCTCACAATAGATCACGGCCTCAGAATCTACATACAAAGTCCATCAGGACATTCCAATCTTCCTCAAGATCCAACGGCGCCGTTCTTCCTCAGGTAGACTTCAGTCGCTTTTGCTTGATCCGTATGTGGACCCGCATGAATTAACCACGACAAGGGGGTGGAATACATATCATCCGTGGAGTTGATTTTCGCTCCGTGTTCCAAAAGAATCTTCACAGAATCTAAGGCACCATATTCTGCAGCCCAAGAGAGAGGGGTACGCTTGTTTTGGTCGCGATCGTCTTTGGCAGCACCAGTTCTTAGGAGATGACGAAGAAGCTCAGGGCAATCTCCCATGGCCGCGTAGTGAATGAGAGACCTCTTGTAGGGGCCTCGGGGATTTGAAGCGCCCTTTGACTCCATTGAGGAATGCGCATTGTTTAGAAAGGCCATGATATCATCGCTTAGCCTAATCTCCGCGATATTTTTCAAGCGTCGGAATTCGCCATCGATAACGGTTTTGTAGTTGAGGGGGATGCTCATTGCGATAGTTCCAGTACTGAATGCTTGCAATGTGTAGCTGCACATATATATATAACCGCAGGAATATGCTCAAAATAAAATGATGAAAGCGGGAGAGGACCTTAAAAGTAGCGGATACTCCCGGCGAGTACAGCATGTAGTTCATGAGATTCTCTTCATTAGAGCTGAAATGTATTTCCCGTGTTGGGCATCGAAGGGGCAATTTAAAAAACATCCTGCGAATCACGTTCACGGATCTTTGGCAGGGAATAAAGAGCCTTCGGATGTTCCAAGACTGGTAGTGATCAACAGAATCAGAGGGTCGATGGGTACTTGGGCGGTCTTTGACCCGGGGTGCCACGCCATTTTTGGCTCCCCACACGACTCAAAAGCGGCGCGGCACGTCCAGCATTAGATAAAAACAGGCGCGATGTACGGGGTCTAATCATGCTGTCAAGAACAACCTTCAATTTCTTGTGAATTCCGTGAAACTCAGTGATACTGCGAAAAATGGTAGTGACTCCTAAGTTAGGATCTCCAATCGAATTGCCAGTTCGAGGAGTCCCGCGGCATATGACACTACCCCAAACTCTAGACATTCAGTCAGATTTCGTGAAGTCTGGGTCCCCTTACGACCAGCTAAACCGCTTCTTCGTCGGCCTGTCACCGACTTGGGGACCTGTCAGTGCTATTAAGTTTTCTGAAGGCTCCAACTTGGCCTACGTGTACCAAGAACGGATCGAAGAAAGGGACCTACAGGCTGGAGACTTCAAAGAAACATCTCATCTGAATCTGGTCAACTTGAAAGAGGTATTCATTGCGAAACAGAACGTCTTTTTCCTTTATGATACCTGGGGTATCTCGCTAGAGGAGATTTAACAATCATCATCAAAATTTTGCTTGGGCGAGGTGGAGATTGCAACTATCTTAAAAGGGGTATATAAACTTCAGACAGTCCTTTCAGAGAGGAACTACGCTGACATCCCTAGATCCTGTAAGCTTTGAAGTACGTGCATGAAGTGCTTGGCATCTGCCATGGGAATATCACACTTTCCATAGTCTTAATCAACCAAGACGGAGTAGTCAAACTGGGTCAGTACAATCCGAAACATATGCATTGAAAATGACCTGTTATTGACAGGCTTCATAGCCGACGTCAGAAGCAGCCTGATTAGGGAATTAAGGAGACAGCAGAAGAGCAAGGACCTTTAGGCTGTTTGCTTGATAGCTTGCTCGCTATTAAGACTAGATGAGACATCTGTAATTCATGGGATAATGGGACTGCTTGCAGAGGACTTCACCGGGTGCTCTGGGAGAGCAACCGCAGCGGACCTTCTAAAGGTGAGTGGCACTTCAAATAGATCACTGGCAGCCAACTTATCAAGATTAGCATCCTTTCCTACGCATTAGCCTGGGACCGTGGTGTCTGCGTCCAGTAAGTGTCCTCTGTGGGATCGCTCAATGACGAGTCCTAGGAAGGATGATACTGGCCCCACGGCAGGATGAAGGCATAGGAATATTTGAGGGGGACCATGCATTATTTCTCAGTCATAGATTCTTTAGAGTCTGTTTAATACACCCTTGATCATGCTATGTATACTCTGAGAAGCATGATCAACTGAGTCAATAGAGTATATAGGTCTTTTGCAAGGAGAGGAAATTAAATAATTTCCGGTAGAAGCAATCTCTAGATTATGATATCATACCCATAGCAGAATATTACAGGTCACCTTGGGTGAAACACGCACAATAAAGAAGGCTGCACGCCTATTTTGGAGTCATGACTATCTACCTATCCAGCAACATATAAGAAGATCAGAAATTGTGTACAGGTTCTATCGCTATTGCTCATTACAGGCCAGTATAGGTTAAACACAGCCATTTAATAATTTTGAAAGAAACCTGCCCGAGGCTGAAAGTGCTTCAGTTATTAAGACTCATTATGTGCGCATGCTTCTCAAGCTTAACTATATTCTATGGTTCTATAACACCTTAGCTAGTGCTGCGCACTGGGCACTACTTGCTAGATATCTAGTTATTCTGGGAACATTTACTTCTCTTCAGAAGTCCGACTTTCTCATGGAAGGTCTGGAAATGAACCGCACCAGAAAAGCCATCCTCAGCATGATTCAGAATCCACCCCTCCTTGCTATTGCTTGCTTTTTGATGGTTCTGGGCTCAGTAATGATTTCTTAGCTTACCTAGGAGTGAAAGGAGAATTACATATGGCTTATAAACCGGTTGTTTATGTCAGTCTTAGTATCTCTTATTAATTTAAATGCTAATCATTTGATAGACCAGTCCTCTTAAATGTAATAGCTAGGTTACTCACCACTTTCATCAATGTGTATACGGCGCAAAATAGGGAATGGTCAATAATGGCTGTTTTAACCGTTGTTGTCACCGGGGTATCTACAGCAGTCTTATTAAGCTTGACCATAATATACAAGTTCGGAAAGCTAGAGAGGGTGAAGAGAGAACATGAGATGGAAATAAAGGCTGGCTTCCATGTGGTTTCGCACAAGGCTAGCAATCCATCTACTGGCAAAGTGGGACCTGGCGATCTAGAGAAAATCAGTGGCTAGATTTTCATCTCGACTTATCAAGGAATCATCAGCAGGACTGCACAGCACATCAATGTGCTAGGATTGCTGCGTGGTCATTGAAGGATAGACTGGACCTGCCATTTATGAGCAGCTGCTTTGGGGCGAATTTTACTACTAAAGCCAAGCCTGTGTTGGTTAGTTCATTAGTGATTAAGTAACAGGCTATAGGAGTCAATATAGCAACTACTGAGTATCACGCAAGTGCCTTCCAAACCTTTCAATCCCTCCGCTCCAAGAGACTCTTCAAGACCCCGGAGCACACTTTGGCTTGATCTACCAGAAGGAAAATAGTGGGGCTCAACCGTGGCTTGTGAAACTAGGATATTACATCTAGCCAATTCCAACAAATATTAATTTGCTGTCAGGGGTCCTTTCGAAGAGGTGTTCTGGAGATAAGCAGTCATTCTAAGTTCAGGTCTAATAGTGCTCAGATCCCAACCCACGCTGGAATTTACGCGGGGTCACTCAGCATCAGGACACCACCTCATAGTAGTGAGTATGGTATTAAACCTTTAAAAAGACGATTCAATCTCCCTAGATCATAGGCCCAGACCATAATAATAATTTCTTCTTCGCGCTGCGGAATGGGGGCAACCTAGGAAAGGTAAGTCTTATGCCTCTTTATCAAAATAATAGATGCTAAAGGACCTATTTCTAGCATTATGCATACGGACATGGTGACCATTTATATAGATGATGGTGATTTACTATTTTTTGTTCATTCAGGAGCGCTTCAGGCATCTCCACTAGCTATCAAGAAATCCATTAAGGTGTCTAAAAATAAAGAGAAGAATACTTTTGTGCTTCTGGGTTGGATGGATGAGCTCATGTTTAAGCTCTGCTATGAGTTTGTATACACAGGCGATTTTTTTATGCCTGAACCATTCTTAGCAACGGTCGCTGGCTATGCGAAGACGTCATCATCAGGAATAGTCATGTGGCCATATTCAGGCAGTTTCATGGCACAGAATTACCCTCCTAGTTCGGAACAACAATTTCCGCTATTCTCATGGGGAGACATCGAACTCAGTGTTTCCTGCGATGATACTCTATCCAACATACACCCGGATGAAGTTTGCAACAAAATATTCCTAAGTCATGCTCGCCTCTACTAATTAGCTCTAAAATCAGGCTGGTCATCCTTAAGTGCAGCGGCCCTCCAACGTTTAATAATCGCATTGGCATGCTTTACTTGTTCTGAAGAGCACATCTGCAGCATTGTGGAGCTGCTACATGTGTTTAATGGAGATACTGAAGATATAGACAGCTTGCATCACTTGCTTCAAGCATATGTAGTGTGGAATGTGTCTACCCTACAGCCAGACCCTGGCTTCCAGTGATTTCTGGAAGGATGGACAGGTTGACTGTCCCAATGCAAAATCTGATGACAGACTAAATACGAATTTAGTGAAGAGTATGGTAATTTATCCCTTTCAGGCATTTAGTAGTCTCTTATTCAAGTGATATCATGGTGGTAGAGCTGTCTTATCGGCCTTCTGTATACACTTGCCGGCATTCAACAAAACTGTGTAATCTATGTAAGGCCATTCCTTTCCTTAAGATTGGAATATAGACGCTTCTAAATAAAGTATAGTAAATTCTTCCCTAAACAAATAGCATATGACATGCAGTGTTCATAAAAGGTAGAATATCGGCCTGCATTCTCAGCTTCGTCTCCCCGCGTTACCACCACCCTCCATGTGGTATATACCAGATTTCCCATCCTAGGTTCAGAACGTACCCCTTTTTTTCCCGATTTCTTCTGTTGTTGTAGCAGTAGCTAAGTGGACACCCATGGAATCCAGCTCGGATCTCATTTGCACCTTCCTCCTTGTAACATTATGCGTGGTCTCTTGCTACGGACACTTAAAAGACATCTTTTTGATGAGCCCATTACTTGGGATGAAAATCCCACTCCGTGTAGGCATGACTTCTTAGCATTTTTTTCATTCTTCATATTCGCTCCCATGGGTGTCCCATGCCCATTGATCAAAGAACTTCAGATGACGCCAGTGATAGTAAAACTAAAAACTGTGACAGGATAGCTTGACCCTTGCTATTGCCCCTTTAGCCGTAATGAGAAAGCAGTTGTGATCATGGAGGGAGATTTCAGTCGTCAATGCCTGTGCATCAATCAGAGGGATAGAATGCTGCCCTTACCTTACTACCCTGGCTTCATCATCCGTCAGCCACTCAATACTGTAAGCTAGGCTTTGTAGTCCAGTAGCAACCTTGACCTGCACTTCTAGACAGCCCGCAACGTAGAAAGGGGATACTCTATTAGAAGAGACAGTGCCATAGAAAGGGAGGCCTTGAGACAGATTGCGCGTGTCACAATCCTTGATGCTCATAGTTTCAGATCTTGCTCTTTCGGACCCAGTAAGTGTCAGGTGGGAATCTGTCTCGGCAACAGTAGTCTTATGTGCTGTAAGTACAGATGTTTTCAATTCGATTGTCTGCTTCTCTGATGTCATGGATGCTTCACTTGTCAGCGGGAGCAGGCGAATCCCTTCTTCTGATCCATGGGACGGTGGCTGCACTTCAGCCCCATCTAATTAGCATTATGAGGTGGCCAAATTTGTGCTCACGGATACTGGCAACATAAGTAACGTGCTCTCATTAGGACATGGGTAGGTAGTCTGTTGCTGTCTTGAGAAAAGTGTAGACAGGCTCTGCCTTATGTGGGCCTCAAGCGCCTTATTAAAACTCTTTTTCGCTGTGTTCAAAGGCAGGAGAACAGGGAGTTGCCAGCCTGGATATAGTCTCCCATGAGATCCAGGTGTATAGATCTTGCCGTACGTCAGGATGAAGAGATTGCATAGCAAACAGGCTTTTTTGCTGGAGCATATCACTCATGGCGGCAGTGTTGGCATCTGCAGCTCACAATAAGCGATCAGCTGGACCTCAGCGTGGATCTTGCCTTCTTCTAGGATCCTCTGCCGCTGCGCCATAAATCAGGCAGTGGCTTCTTGCTCGGTCGTTTTCAGAAGAGTGAATATCCGCCGAAGTCTTTCCGGCTTGCCGTAAGCCCGATCAATGCGCGATAATGTGCAGCTAAGGTCGCGAGAGAACGCACGGGCTGGAAGGGCAGGGAAAGCTGCCTGAGGAAGGTCAACGAGGACTATCCTCATCTTCCGAGCTATGGCCAACTTTCTCAACGTACGACAGAGCAGCCTAGCTGCTCCCGGTATCTCGACACCTTGCCGATTATATTCATCATAGTGGATTTTGCCGATGGATCAAGCATCCGGTTAGGAATCAAGCCGAGCAAGGGGTTGACGCGTTCGATTTGTCGCAACCGGTTAATTCCCTCCACCAAATCCATCAACCGCGTCGCCGTACAATGTCGAGACCACGAATCAGTCAGGCGCACCATATCTCTCGACCTTGTTACAAAGAGTTTTGCGACTGATGACAAGTTCATTTCTGTGAGTCTCCTAGAATCGATCCCTCTGACAAGTTCTATCACTTCCTGCAAAATGGCTTTGAATGACTTCTTCTTGGGCTTTCGTTTGCTAGGTAACAATCGAAGTCTCTGAAGTATGCAGGTGGAACACATTGATACAATAGCAGCAAAGACATTCTTTTCAATATTCGAGGGTTCCTCCCTGTCTTTTCTGGCTTAGCTAGGTAGTTATGCACCTCTTCGGGACACGTACTCTCTGACATTCTAAGAATTGTAAATATATTCTCAAATCCACGCTTCAAGTCATTGAGAATGACAATGCCATCAGCTTTCTTGGTTTTGTTGATAGCAAGGATGATATTCAGAGATGCAGAACTCGTATCTTGTTCGACACAAACAGCAGGTATGTGATTCGGATCATCTTCGGTTTGTGCGAGAAACGCAAACGTAGCAACCAGGACTTTCTCTCTCTCAAAAGACAGCGGATAACTAGTCAGGCAACTCTGCGGGTACACGGGCAGCGGATTTTTTGAAGGAGGGGTAGGAACCGCTTGGACAGGAGTGGAGTTAGGCACAGAATGAAGCAAGGAAAGAAGGGCGATATTCTCCGCCCAAATAAGGGCAGACACACTAGAAGGCTCGGACATCGAATCACGCTTATAGTTTATAGGGGAATCCTTGATAGTCCCAGTAAAATCGTTCTTTCCGGGGTCCGGCGAGCAGGCGATGCCCCTTGCTTGTGCTGTACTAATGGTAGCTCACAACTGACCAGAGCATCAACTTCGGGCCGCTTTCATTGAAAGATAGAATAGTCTTACTTTTCTGGGGGAGTCGGTCGTTTACATACAGTTTTACTCCTACCATTCCACCACTGTCGATAGTGCGACAATGTCGTGGAATCTGGAGGGATGGGGTACAGGAACCTCTCACATTGAATGCAAGTTCACCAATCACTTCTAGGCGCCGAGCGCCGACACATGCAGCTGAAGTCACTCATCGTCCAGATACTTTGGACTTATTTTGCGCCGATGATTTTAACAAAAAAAAGCTCGTTTTCGTCGACTTTTCGGGAGACACACTGTATTCAGAACACCTTTCCTGGTTGAGACATTGTCCGCATATTCAACTGTCAACGATAAACTGATACTGTTCCTTAGCTTGAATTGGGCAATCTATTGTGATACGCAAGGCAAGGGAGGCACGAAGCTGAACTCTGTAATGCCACGTCAACATTTTTGAGCCTAGACAGGGGTCTGTGAATGCTGCAGGATGATTCCGGACCATTCCCACTTCCCACGCATACATAGCCAGCATACAACAGGCTGTCCTGCTCGATGGCACCTTGTGGACAAGTCCCTGAGCCATAAGATCTGGTCCTAATTAAGTAACGCAAAGTCAGCAATGATGACATTTCTGCCCTCCATTTTTGAGGATGAAAATTGATATGGATGGATATGCGCACAACTAATCATTTTTATGCCTTTGAGGACGCCTTTTTAAGCTTCATTGGTTGGACTTCAGGGATGCTTTGATTTTGTCTAATGTGTGAACTACGTAGTGATAGCTCTTGTACTAGCTATAGCTAAATCGAAGTGATCCCGGAAAAACCGGAGAGATTGAAAGTATTAAGCAAAGTCAAACAAAGTCCATTGCAAGTTATAGAGACAATGTTGAATTATCACAGCAAGGACAAGCCAACAAGAGCCAAATGAAGGGCTAGTATTGGGTCACCTGCAGGTAACAGGAGCCAGAAAAACCGAAATGTGAGCGTGATGTTGAATCACCATAGATAGCGAGAAGGAAACCAGAGCAAGACACCTGGATGATGATGAATACCCATCCATGACATGTAATCAGACCCAGCCACGGAGTGACATTGATTGAACATGACAAATACGACTCTTCGAGTCAGACTAGCAGCAATCAGATACCAGCTTGCCTAGCGATATCTAAAGCTCGATGAAGCCTATCCATGCGGCCTGTAGCTCAGTTCTGGCCGAAGATGTTTGAAAGTTCTCACTTGCGATATCAGCGCCAATGAAAGCTCCTTTATTTCAAAGACATGGCAAAGACAGCATGTGTTCAGGAAGACCAAGTTGGTACTATTCTGGTAATTCATTGCAAGCCCATGGCAGTTTTAGATCATGGGACAGTTCTATTTGCGTCCTTAAACCGCAGCCAGGCAAGCTCTGCCCACCATGGAGCAGTTTTGACGACGACAAATGCTCCACGCCGATGACGGAGCCAATCTCCCAAAAATCACGAACTTCAACGGCGAAGACTATGTCCCGTCCAGCCTGCCTGTGTGTCGCCTGGACATCGCATTGAACGGTCACGTCTACATTCGCAACGACCGTCGGTCATGCCCGCCCAACACGAGCTTCGACGGCCGGGACTTTGTGTCCACGAAGGGGCCGTTGTTCCCTTTGGAACGGCCATGAAGGGAAGCGACTGCATCTCCTCCGATCGGCCCTGGCGCCCGTCTATCAACATCTTCAACGGCCAGCATTGCATGTTCACCAAGCCCCGCAGTGAACCCCCCTCGTCAGCCAAACATGCCGTTACCCCCACCAGCCAGGCTGCCCACCAAACTACACCTACGATGGCAGCAACAGAGGAGCTAACTCCTGCCCGGAATGTCCGGCGGATATCTTTTTGGACGGCCATGTTTGTCCCACCCAACACCTCCTTTGATGGCACAAACTACGTCACCAGCGTGAGACCGGACCGCACACCGGGAATGAGTTTGAGTGGAAAGAAGTGCGTATATGGCAAATCGTCCAACTGCCTGCCAGGCTCCATCTTCGACGGCACCGAATGCGTCTCCTCCCAAACCCACCTCTGACCGCCCGGTACAACTTTGACGGAGAGCACTGTGCAAACCAGCAGCGGCCGGGTTGTCCCACGGGGACAAGCTTCAACGGCCACGCCTGCGTCTCGACAAACCCGCCGCAATGCCCACCAAATACCTCGTTCGATGGCGCAAAGTGTGTATCGAAGGATAGTCCATCTTGTCCTCCCGGGGCGAGGCTGGAGAGGGGAACTTGTGTCGTTAATGATAAGCGAATGTCCTCCCAGAACGAACTTTGATGGCCAGATGTGTGTTATGGCTTTGAGGTCGAAGTGATATGAAATACATATTGGTCCACCCATGTCGCTGGTTGGTCGGCCTAAGCCCGAAAGGGATACGTTCTTCCAATTCCCCTCCCCCCTCTGACCCCTCTTCCTGAGAAGTGGAATATAACGTGGCTTGTTGGTATTGCTCGGGATGAGTGGCATAAAAAAGGGAAAAAGAAACAGCGCAAGATCAACACGACAGTACTTTTCATTTTCGCCCTGTACGACTGACTGCATTGGGGTTGAATTTCAAGTGATGAGAATAATACCTCTATACCTTTGGACCTACTTCAACACGAAATTTGCGAATGCGAATGCGAATATTCCAAAATCTTATGAATATGTGTTCATGCCGACCCCTACCTGGTTTTTAGTAATAATGAAATGAAAATGAAGGGTACCTTAAGATCTCTATCTTAAGCAGGATTGACAGACGTTGTCTGACATATAGCAGCACATTTTTGACTTAGGCCCAAGTTTCTATTACATTGCAGCGAAGGATCAAATTAGCAAGCCAAGCTTTATTGCGTTTAAATCATGTCCTAGCAGAGAGGATTGTCTTTAACTGAAATAACGCAGCCGGCTTAGTCGGCTACTAAATAGACATAGAAACAAGGGCGAGACAGGCAGATAGAAGTCAGCAAAATTGTGTGGTCTTCACTCTCTAAATCTCACTGGACAAATTTCTGGTCCTGGATGAAGCAGTTGCTCCAAATCGGTCACATTTCTGCCATCCACTCCGTCAAATTTCTTCTTAGACTTCTGAAAAGCCTCTGAGTCCATATGTTTTTCAAAGAACTCCAGCATCATTGTAATTTCCGCCGGGGATAATTGCTTATAATCTACTACCTCGCCACTCGAGCTAAACTGGCGGTACACTCCGTCGCTAGCAAGGTGGGAGAAGCCTTTGCCCGATGGCGAGCGTTTAAGGGATGGCCAGGCCTTCGATGCCTCTTCGTCTTTCTATTGCAGTGTCAGTATCGCACAGTGCAAGCTGTCAGAAATACTCTTACTATGCAAGACATGATTTAAGTGATCTGTCTGTGTGATATAATGAAACTCTTGATTGTATTGTATAATAGAGAGAGCGTAGTTGAAAGGTGGTGAAGACTTCTCTGAGAGGCGTGGTGAGGGGAAGCTGATACTCGAGCTAATGCAGAGAGGAAATGGTGATGTGATGACTAGTGGTCACATGCCCTGAAAAGGGGTATAAGAGAGACTTTAAGCTACTCTGTGAACTAGTTTCCTTGTAAAATGCATGACCACTTCAGGCCCATATGTCACATGTGCGTACTATAACCTTCCCAACAGGTTCATTGGACATCTGCTGCTCATCTTATCACTAAAACCCAACTTTTTTTTTTTTTATTTAGAATTATCATGTCCAAATCCATAGGATTCTGATACATTCCGTCTATCATTCTTAGGTGAATTATGTGAAATCACAACACCTCAGTCAAGTATAATAAATAACTTAGCATTGGTAGGTGAGTCAACTATCTAGAAAACAAAGCATGGGAACAGGTGAACATATTCACAGGTAGCTGCTTAGCTGAAGTGCGCACTTGCTTGGTTATGAGTATGTAACCAGTGAGCAAATAATTTCTGCCTCAGGCACTAAGGTGTTGACTGGGAATAATTGTCTCTCATGTAACCTATTTTAATCTTGACAATCTGACACATTGAACCTTCACATCTAAATATTCAGCGTACACCTTTTATAAATGTCATTTAGGCAGTTGCGCAGATCCGACGGCTCTGCTTTGACTAAACTTGAGGAAGGCTTCGGCAAAGAGATGAGTGAAGAATGAAGATAGGTCTGTACCATCTAGGATGTGTATAGACTATCGTTCATGAAGAAGGAATAAGATGAGGGAACAACTGTGGGAAGCACTAGCCTATCTCTGAAGGTGGCAAGGTGCGAGGGCAACAGAAAGTATGCTTCACTAATAGCAAAGACCCGGTGCTTCTGGATAGGTCAAATCCACCCTATAACAACCTCTGCAGCCCATGAATTGGCAAGCTGGATCATCATTGCAGAGTTGGCCTCTGCAGAAATAGTCGGACTGTTGGAGAGGGTCGGCGGCGCGCTTAGACTGAGGTGCCTGACGAGGCATGGGATTTCGAAGCTCAGCAGGAGGGTCAAGCAACTGTTTCTCATCCGTAACTTGACGTCCGTCGACGTCATCAAATACAGCGTGCAAATGATCCGCTTCCTTCTTCCATGGTTCTGGAAGGTTCGCGAGCAGCTGCTTAAGCTGGTCATTGGTCAAGGGAACATAGTCGATAACGGATTCGTTCTCGTCGTAAGCTCGTGCCACTCCGTCATCCGCGATGTGGACATATCCCTGAGGTACTGATTTCAACTTGCTCATGGCCTCGAAGACACTGATGCCCTCCTGAGCGGCTTTCTTGGGAGCCGGTTTCGCAAGATATCCATCTAAATGTAGTAAGGGACTTGGTATTCTCAATTGGGGCGAAGAAAGTACTATCTCTGGCCCTTAGATTCTTAAGACAAACTAATAAGACTATTATGATCCAGGCAATGATCCTTGCCCTTTTGTATACTGCCACCTATCAGCCAATAATGGATCCTTGCTATTGTTGGGGGTGGTAGTGGAGGTTAAGGGTTTTTAATGTTTGGAACACAGCAGTGAGCGGAGTTTAGTATACAGTTGGAAAATAAATAATAGTTATGCATGATCGACATCGAACTTTTCTGGTACGCTGTAACGCTGGGCCCAGGAAGCGGAACCTGGAGTGTCAAGCACTATGCTAAACTAGGTAATGTGTCGCCCCAATCATAACCTGGGCAGGAGGTGCGTGCTAGTCCCAGGGTCTAGAGCATACGTCAGAGCAGGGGGCGAAGTGATGGTTCTTGCCAGAATTGGTTTAGAGAAACCAACACATATGTACAATAATGGTGCCACAGCCTCATTTCAGTACATACTCCTCCACAATTCCTACTGGGGTTATAGGCTTATAGCATGGGTAGTTAGATGAGGCATTTTCCATTTCCTCTTCCTGTTTCTCCCAGGGCTCGAGAGTACACGTCAGAATCCGAGTAGAAGTGTTGGCTCTTGGGAAAATTAGTGTAGAGAAAGCAACAGATCTGTATAGATAGATGAGGCAGTTTTCTTCTTCCTCTTCTTTCTCCCCCTGTATCAGCTGTTTTGGGATTGCATTTTGTAAGGGATTATTCTTTCAACAAATACGATCACGCCACTCCATCGTCAGCGACGTGAAAATATCCCTCAGGGGTCCATTTTCATTTACCAAGATAGCCTCCCAAGGCTCCCCAACTTAGCAAGTACCTTGGGCACTATAGTGATGATGTCACTCTTAAACCTAGCACTGCAATTAAAATAAAATGCATATTAGAAGATAGTACTTTTTTATTTAAGCTTAATTTTGTGTAAAAAGGTTCTTAGATTATACTTATAAAGTCAGTGTTTATATAGGCTCTGAATAAGATAACCACGCCTCCTCGCATATCAATCAAAGTATTATACATATATTGCCTAGTATATGGAAACACGAGGTTTGCTAGGAGCAGCTTCGGATCGAAGGGAAACGCGAGCACTCATATAAAGTACGTAGCCATTGCCATGGGGTGTTTGTTATGTTTCCTTTTTAATCCATACTATAGTCAAAGATCGGAAGCCTCAGGAACTCGGTAAGAGCAATTGGTTCGTCATTCCCCGGGAATAATAGGATAGAATTAGGTCATTCTGGCAGTAGCTAATTGTCCAACACAGACACATTCTAATTGGGTGGTTATGCGACTAACCTCGGGGCACTAGGCTTGAAGGGGGGATATATTTAACTAGAATGAGAATAGCAGAAAAAGAACTCAACAAAGGTCAAGACCAAGCGCTAGCATCCTTCGAGCCTCATCATTAAGCGTCTGTAGATATTCCACCAGGCTGGATAGATTTGCGCCTCTTGCAATTGACAACATACTCTTGGGGAACAAAAGGGAATCTTCAGCGAATTGCGCTGCACATCCAATTTTTTGGATAGCATAACACTCTGCTGTATTAATACTTCCGGGCTGACTCTCTCTGCTATGATTGCAAGCACCCTGAATGGCCTCAAAAACAAGTTCCTGAACCCAGTTGACGGGAAATGCTGGAACTCCCAATGATATACGCTTCATGGTCATCTGAAGTATACGGATGCTGCCTGCTGTCTGACGCCTAGCCGCGTCAAACGCACAGCTCCACTGCTCGCTCATATCAGTGCTATGAAATAAGAGCCAGCTTGTTGCCTCAGCTCGATCATGTCGAGCTGCAGCAAGTAGTGGTGTGTCTAGAGCGTTTTTAATACACGGCAGGCAGTGTCCTTGGCGCAGAACCATTCAAATAGACCTTCTGGACTTAGGTGATATAGAGCAATTTCGGTCCAAGCATGTAAGGGATCAATTTTGAATATGGATGCCAAGTCTAGCCCTCGAGATAGCATGCGATCTGCGAGGTTAGAGGTAGCAAACCGGCAAACATGGGTAAGATGACGTTGGTCGAGAGTTCCCCACAACATCTGATCCAATAGTGACTCAAGCTGTGTCCAGCAGGTATGGAACATCTGTTCATTCCTAACCGCCAGTTCGAAGATCGTCTCTTGGCAATTCCCAGAGATGATAGAAGCCGGGGTCAGGATTTGCTCCGGCGTCATCATCGATACTAGCTCACAAGCAATATTGATTTGATTGTTGCCAACCGCAAGATAGACAAGACTAAGTCCGGCGCTGTTAAAGCAACTTGGGTAGATGAGCCCATGAAGGAGTAGCTTCCTGAAAAGCTCTGGACGGTCACGTAAAGACATAGAAATAACATCAGGATAATGTTCAGAGTGTAGACCGTGTTGGTGGATGATAGTGTGATTGAAATCTTTATACAGTCTCCACTGACTCAGAAGCACGTTACAGGAGTTCTACAGAAGATATTAATTTCCTTTTTGAAGCTTAGGTGGCACTACTGCACACTGTTGCAGGGCAATAAGAGCGTTTAGTGCTCTATGCGAGTTTGAAAGTTCGGGGAGAAGCTTCCGGTATAGTTCGCTCAGAAGTTCATGGCTCAGCGCATTGAATTTTGTGAAGGAACTGTTGTTAATAGCTGAGAGGAGGGCTTCAAGATGGTTTTCATTCATAGTGGAAGTGCAGAAATAGAAGAGGGTAAAATGTGGGAGGACATGTAGTCTGGGGAGACGGGTTAATTAATCCCACTTTCAGGTCATCTTATAGCTTTTGCGACACAGTGACTTATTGTTGGCAACTTAAAAAATTAAGAAAGGCCCTCCTAGCAATCAGATATTCATTTGCGATCTATTACTCCAATTCCTTGAACTTATCGGCTCAGTAGCAATACCAAATCGCTTTTGTTTGGCTGTGCACAGCGACAATAATCCACAATATACACTGTAGCCCCAAAATAGAACTTCCCAATATCAATTGCCGAAGGTACTTTAGATTCCCAATTGATGCATGCTTAAAAAGCATAAAGGAAACTTGCATTATGCTCTGGTCGACATTGCTGCGAGTCAATTCAGTTTGTGAGATCATGAGTCGACCAGGCGAGGTTGTTTCCAAGATGGTAAATGGTATCAATATGTTTTCAGGCCCGTATTTGATTTCACAGTAACACAATTTTCCTTTCTGGGTGTTGTTGATAACTCGCAATCTGTTGCTGCCATGTATTAATTGCCATTCTGTATTACGACAATTCTTCAGGGTATGCAAAAGTATGCTCCAGAAGTATCCACCATGGACAAAAATTAGTAGTAGCACCAAAGATGCTACCGTCACTCACGAAGTCCAGGAGCATCTTATTCTTCCAGAGTACCCGGACACAGACGAGGATGGCATTTTACATATCATCCACGCCTCAGCAAACCCACTCCAAGATATTGAGAGCACCTCTGTGTAAAGGGCAGTATACTGGACAAGGGTCCATCAACTAGGTAAGAAGAAGCAGATGTGATTGAGAAAGGAACAATGGGATCAGATTCAGGACAAGACTGATTCTTGGGGATTGTACTGCACATCTCCCCAAGGCTATTTAACATGGCCGAAGCACAACAATAGCCAGACCAAGGCCGCAACACTACTTGCAAGGAGCAAACATGCAATAATCAGCAGCGGTGGATTCTGTATACATAGGATCTGGAGGGAACGGCGCAAGCCTGCAATTGAGTAATATTGAAGGTGTCTGAGAAGTCTAAGATAACCCCTGAGTAGAAGCGTGCTTTACACGCTTCCCAAAGGTCCATATTACCATACAAAGCTAACGTGTCTCAGGGAGGACGGAGAGCAACAGAAGCTCTCAGTCACCTGATATCTATCAAGGAAGCCTCAGCAGTATTGAAGACTGATGAAACCTCAACAATATATAGTTGCTGTAGCCTGCATATCGCTTTGCGAGGGGTCGGGGTAAATGAAATCATCCATCCTGTATAGACTGAAAGGATGAGGGCAAAGTTCCCAGGAACAATGCTGCTCGCTCCCGGGAGTAGGAATCACGCTCCTAGAGGACTTATAGCTCCCGGCAGTGTATAGCTTGGATCCTGGAGACGAAGAATGTGTTCCTGGCGCAGACTCTCTGAGAAGGCTCCACTCAATTAACACTACCTTACAGTGTAGAAGTATGATTGGTCCGTTTTTACTCCTTTCTCCACTTTAGAGTGCTATTTGAGTCTACGCGTAATTTAACATACCAGATACTCGCTCACGCAAAACTGAAATCAAACATGTTTGCCGTGCACATGTTGAAGAAAGTCCATGCGAGATCTCTTCGATGCAGTCTTCTTAGCCTTCTCAAACACGCTCAATGCCAAGCTGCCACCGCAAATCTGAGAGGTGTCACCCTCGCATTTCATATCGCATTCGTTTGCCGCGATCTTAGAGCTGCCTTCCATATTGTCACCACAGAAGCATTGTCCAGCGTACTCAGTGCCTGCCAGGCTAAAGCCTGCATTTCCGCAATACTCCATACAGCCAGTTGAAGTCACATTGCCAATGCCCAGATCCGCGAATTGGATCCCAGTGAGCGCACGAGTAGACTCATTGTCGGAATAGCAGCCAAGATATGACCAGCCGATGATACTGTTGTCTGTAGTAGAGACTTGAGTAGGTGTGGTAGACAAGGTCTGAGATGCAGACAGTATGCTGGTGGCAGTCGAGGTACTTTCTGGATCGGATGAACTAGAGGATGCGCTCTCGCCTTGACCCCATCCAGTTGGGGGATTGTTGCCTGGCAGCTTCTCGAGAACACCGGAAATCTTCTCGGGGACCAGGTTGGCGATGTTGCAGCTGTCGGAAGAGTCGTTGATTGTGCCAGCGTCGGCGCACTTGTCCATGCCCGAATCGCCGGCATCACAGTTATCAATAATCTTTTGCAAGACGTCCACATCCCAGCCAGAGATCTAGATAAACTTATTAGCTATAGTACCAAGGACTCATCAGGATAAAAAACCCACAAAATCCCCGTGAAGAGAGTACCCAGTGCGGTCGCCATTTGCCAAAATAAAGGGTTGCGTGCCATTCCCTTGCTCCCACATGTCCACAAACAAAGGGGTGTTCCAGTAAACTTCGTACAAGATATGGGGGAGGTGAGTCCATCCTGTCGGACAATTCGCTTTGCCCCCTGTGGTTCCTTTGCTGCTCGGGAACACCATATTGCTCTTGAAGTCATCGAGGCCAGCCTCGGGGTTGTAACAAGAAGGAAAGTGAATATCAGCACGCAGAGGGGATGCATATCCGTCACAGTTCATATGCGGGAAGCCAGCCCCAGCCCCAGCATTATTCGGGTCTTGAATCCCAACACCATGCAATCCATCGGAATCTGCAGGATACGAGGGAGGATCATAGGAAGTCCGTGGGCATGTCCACTGAACTGGTTGAATGACGCCTTCATTCGTGTCCAGGACATTGGCAGCTCCGCCCGGTGGGGGAGTTCGAAGGCTATTGTTCCCACTGACCATGCGGAGGCCGACAGGGAAGGCTTTGATATCATCATCGGTCGGTTCGAAACTGTTCTTTATTAGTCGGCAACTTGATTTCTCAAAAATGCGGGACTTAAAGGCTACGCACAAGTAGTAGACATTCATGTAAAACATGGGAACTGAGATGAAGCTTCCATTTGTGGGATCTTGGAAGTATAATGTCGGAGTCCAGTAATTGCTCTTGTCCGCCTCCACGAGGGAAGAGGTGCAACGTGAGTCCAACAGAACATCGTTACCCATAGTCAAATTGAAGTTACTCCCCCCCTGGATCGCGTGCACATGACTGGATGCAGTACCGGGACTGATGATGGGATCCATACGGCCCATTGTTAGCGGACCCTGGCCATAGAAGTGGTTCACAGCGAATGTTCGAGAGTCCTTGGCAAATGCTGTTGCAGAAAGGGCAGCAAACTGAATAGCTGTAGCTTTGAAATGCATCTTCGTATAATTCAGTCGAAGTACACCGTGAAATCAGTGAAAAGAAAGGGGCCGCCACAGCGGGTAGTACTGTAAGGAATGTCAGCGAGGAAAAATGAATGAACTCGTGAGTAACCAGACTCATGAGAGAAGTGAATGGAAGGTTGTGGGGAACGACTAAATGCAAAAGAAAGAATGTAAGATGAGGGTCCTGTTTTATATATTTTCAAATATCCCCTATCGTGATTTCCGGGTCGCAATTTGTTGACGATAGATGAAGCTCGCTCGACAGTTTCCTTCGACGAGGGAAGTTAGATGTCAATCATATTTTAGGCTTCAAGCCCGAAGCTCTGCGCTTGCTGTGAGTGGGTTATTTCATGCTCTTAAATTAGCATGGTGACGCCAGGGGTAACACCACCAAGATTTCAGGTTAGCCTGCTGATTCTCAAGCGCCATCGCCTGGATTCTTTGAGACCAGAAGGCTTAATACTACGTAATGATAAGTCGAGGTTATGAAGATGTTTCAGAAGCAATTAACTTGAAACAAGGGTCTCCTTTACTCATTTCGAGGAATTGCCCTTTTGTGTACTAAGCAAAACAGGATCTTGGCATGGATCAGTCAGGTTCGTCAGAATCTACTGTGAACTAGTAGTCCCCATAATGAGCTGTCGAAGAATTCTTCAAATTTGACCTGATCCATAAAGGGAGGCAGGGCTCCCTCCCGAGTTCTTTGCGTTCCTATTGGTCCGCGCCAGCCCCACCCCCGCTGAGTTCCACGCACCATCACCATTACCCGGAATTGCCACACACGCGCACGTGACACGCATTAACCAGTCAAATAACAGGAGCACCCCCCCGATTGAGCTTTGTTGACGATCCCCACCACTAACTCCCTTTTCCCGTTTGGCACGTCCGATCCCACGAAAAGGCCGCAATGGAGAATTTTCGCTATCTCCCTGAATATAGAGTGCTGATATGCAAGCTTTGCGGTCGTGCTATTCTAGCTGCGCACCTTCACAGTCATCTACAAGGCCACTGCAAAGAATGGCTAAGCCTTGACTCCGCTGCAGCAGTATCTCAGCTAAAGAAACAGCTCCAAGAACATGATTTAGCCGATCCGTCTCAGGAACAGGTCCAGATCCCACCCCCCTCTGCGTCTGCCTTGCCAGATCTGCCAGTAGAGCAAGGGCTTGGATGCAGGTAATGCCCATTTGTGACTTGCTCTGAGAATTGGATGCAAAAACATGTCCGGACCCATCAGCCTACCCTATAACAGCAAGGGCGACCCCGGAAGTCTACCAGCTCTATTTCATTAGCACAGCGAAAGCCGGGTCCAAATCTCTGGGAAAATATATATTGTCAGCGCTTCTTTATCTCGGGTCCCCAAAGCCAGTATTTTCAGGTTATACCGCCTCTTAAACCGACAGCAGCCCCCGAAACCAATCTTATTCGCGATCAGGTTTACGAGCAGATCCAACAATTAGAGCAGAATAAGGAACAGCAATATCAGATTATCACAACAGACTGTCACTACACTGCTATCAACCCCTGGTTAGAAAGAACCCGATGGCAGGATTATACCCAGGGCTATACCTTCTCGGAACTAGCTGCTCTTATATATATGCCTAATCCTGAGCAAGAACCTCTATTGCAGCTCTGGACCGAGAGCCTTGATACTATTCTTGATCAGGCTGTTCAGTCAATATCCACTCACCGTATCAATGCGTTCGATCAAGCTCGGATCAATAGCTTTGTTGATGATGCCTACCGGCGGCTAAGTCATTGCCCGGTCTTCTATCATCTTCAGCCAGTGACTGAGAAGCATTATCAATGGATTTGGAAGCGCCTCTTCTGTTTTATCTACTGCACTACTCAGCCTGAGCAGTCAATTCAATTAGGCCACCGCTTAACTGAAATACAGGCAGATCTGCTATTTCAAATGATGTAATTCAGTCGGCAGTTACACAAACAAACCTCTTCAGCTATCTCTAATCCCCCTAACGGTCTTGGGCCACCACTCAAATCTGGCATTTAAGACACTTCAGAGAAACTAAATCGAACCTGTCTTCTCTTCTGTATTGCCCTTCTCGATCATATCCTGCGAAGGGATGTCTTTGAGAGTGTGGTAGTAGGATTCTTAGCAATCCTAGGAATTGATGAACAGAAGGAGACCTTTCGTGGTGCCTCTATATATACACCAATCCTTTCGGGATTCATCAAGATTGGGCAGCTGCTGGTGATCCAGAGATCTGTCCTAGCTGTGGAGGAGGGGTCGGTAGATGAACCCTCTAGTATATTGAACGAGATGCGTCAACGATTTCTAATCCATGGATGCGCTACTCCTATCGGTTGGGCCCTCCGGCTGCGCACCTATGGTAAAAAGATCAGGATCCGTCAGACACCGGTTCTTTCTGGACATGTGGATTAGTCTGATGATGGCAGCACGCTTAGCTATAGGGGCCAGTCCCTTTATATGGCAGATCTCCAGCGCTTTGTTCAATATCAGGTTGAGTTGCTGCAATCACAGTTAAACGACCTTCTTCTGCAGACTTCATCTTTGTTACCGCCGACTATCCCTCGGTTCGACCTATCTCAAATCTATGATAATTATGCCAATCTAGCTGCGGGATGGAACTTTCTTCGACATTTACAGAACCAGACCTAGTTCGCAGGATACGAGCGATGGATTCTAGATTATATTATTCACGAACCACATCTCCGAGAACAGTTTCTGGAGATAAGCCAGGGAAGGGAATAATTTGGCTGGAAAATAGCCACTGCCAGAGATTATCTTGTACAGATTGATCGGTTTTTAGAACGGCTGCTTATAGTTTGCCATCTAACCTTGGGCCATCCCGCCTGTGGCACGGGAATCCTTAGCCTGCGACATGTTAATACCGTGCATGGACGACATTGAGGTATCTTCGTGGAGAACGGGCTCGTGGGGTTAGTGATGGCATATCACAAAGGATACCATATGACAGGCTCTACGTCTCTAATCCACCAATATCTTCCGGAGTGTGTCAGCCAGATCCTAGTCTATTATCTCTGGCTAGTCCAGCCATTCTAATGACAGCTGCGGGGCTTAGCATTTCAGGAGACTGCACTGATATCCCCTTTCCTTTGGCCTCCAGGTGCTGGCGGCTTTACTAGTGATCGACTAAGCAAGGCATTACGCCGAGAGTTCCAAGAGTATCTAAAGATCGATATTACTCTCGCAGACTATCGGCATGTCGCGAACGCGATCTCAAGACGACACCTCCGTGTGCGCGGATTCCAGCGAGAGTATGAAATTCCTGTTCACCTAGCGGATATTCAGGCTGCACACACCTCTTGGACCTCTAGTATGATGTATGCTCGACCCCAGAATGAGGCGCTAGGCCACCTAGAGGCAAGGCGGTGGGAGTATCGGGTCGTTAGCCGTGGCTGGCATCATTTACTGGGATTTACGGATAATTTGATTGTTACTAAACGGACGCCAGCTGATCTCAATTCAGACGATATAAGAGACAGTAGCATAGCTCGGAAAAGGCAGAAACATACCCATCTTGATGGAGTAGCTGGAAAGAACTTTCAAAGATTAGAGGCTTTCTGGAACGATTAGGAGGTTATCTCGCGTGTATTAGTATCTTATTAGAAATATAGTAAGATCTATTCTTTTTTCCTCTTTCTTCCCTTATTGATCAAACACTAGTTTTTAGCTTTAAATATATATATATGTATATATATATGTACAGGAAAGTAATCAAATAAGGCTGCTTACCATCCATCAAATATAGATTTTTTTTTCTCTATAATCCAATCTATTAGATTTGGATCTATACCGCGCCTTGCTATCAGTTTACGGTGTCACTAATTGCGCAACTCCTAGGTGTCAACAAGATAAGGGGAAAGGGCTGTAAGTGATAGACTGATAGCAGAATGAACTTATAGCCTTAGAGGCTGCGAGTTTGAGCGACCCTTTCTCTAGCGAGGTTCTGCCGAGCTCCAGCTGATTATTTGTATAGGGCAAGGCCTACAAAACCCATGACACATATCTATTAAATAGTGTTGTTTGTATTCTAAGTGAGGTCATTACCAGTGGGCGGCCAAGCTAGACTTAGAGTAGGTCTCTAAGTTCCCGTCCTGAAGGCTAGTGGGTGCGGTGCGGGTAGAGATAAGCTTATCCACCAGCCCCACTCGTATATAGATCCGCAATATCAGATTCTACCCATTCTCCACCAATTCACCACCGTTTTCAACCGTTTTTTCAGCGTTTTGACCCTACACCCTAGGACGTCGCGGATGAAGGGTTCATCCCACTTCTCCGCCCCGCCATTGGTGGAAGAAATTGAGAGCCAAATCCTTAAGACCTTATCCTTTTTCATTTTATCCTCGAATAATTATTTCCCCAATATTTTGACATATAATAATAATATTATGTACCTATATTGCCTTTTTTTTTTTTCCCTTCACACGCGTTTTTTTCACACGCGTTCCTACCATGGTTTGTTCATCTTCATCTTCATCCCCCCATCGCCCTCTCTCTAAACATCAACAGATCTATCATCCCCTGGCCCTGCACTGCCTAAGATGGATCTCTTTATCTATAATAAAACTCACCGTGTATGGATCTGCCGCCCATGTGAATATGCAGTCCTTGTTCCCCATCTCCAAACCCATCTAGCCACCCGGCACAGGAAGCATCCCTCCGCCGCGACCCCGGCCTTTGTGTTCTGGGAAAGTGATTCCAGGTTTCAACAGTGGATATCCTAGGCCATTGAAACCACCCATTTTCCAGGAATACTTCAAGTCTGCTCGAGGCCCATTCCAGGAGCTTTTGCGCCAACTTCCGCTGGAGGCCTGCAGCGTATACGTGCCTCGAAAGTTACACCGGACTGAATTTTAGTGAACACTCCGTTGGACGTTCACACCATTTCTGGCGGAACTTTAGTAGACCCTGCAGTCGCCACCAAAATCGTTCAACACCTGGACCAGATAAAGTAAGAAAAAAGAGCCACGGAAAAAGAATAAAAAGAAGGAAAAGCTACAGCCGTTCAAAAAATGTGACTCATGTTTATACCCTAATGCACCCCCGCTCAACTTGCTCCGATGCAATGTTAAGCGTTTCAGAAATACGGAAGACTTTTTTTGTGTCGCTAAGAATTGGGATGGAATAGAATCCGAACGAGTGATCTTGCCTATACAGTATCGGTCAGTGTCTAGTCTTTTGGTCGGGAAGTGCTAGCTAACCCCTGTCAATGTTGAACATAGTGGCTATATCTAAGGGCGGGGTTCTTGGATGGCTCAAATAACGACTACCGCTGTGGTAACCAACAACTTTTGTACTGTACCTCTGGGGGTTTGAAAGCCACCATTTGACCGCTCTTCCTGAAATTTGGCCGTTCTTGTTATACATCCTTTTCTTCAAGGTACTTATAATATTGTGCTGGACCTCCCTACCATGAATCACAATGTCGGAGTCAACCTTGGACGGATTTGCCGAAGAGAAGTGGAGCTATCCGTTTTGGAGCTGCACTAATCCCAAGAAAATCTGTAGGTTTCCAACTATCACCGAAATACCAAAAGCAATGAGACGGAGGTCAAAAGGAAAGCTACTGCAACATTTATGTACGGTACCAGGGAATTCCCTAGTCAGAGTTCGCAATGATACCAATTAACTATTCCCAGTGCTGCCTATTCGCATTGCTTACTTGTTGTGGGCTTCACTGGGTACCACTTATGATACATAGAGGACGCTTCAGAAAGCGCTTCCACATCAAGGAATCAGACTACGGAGACTGCATAGAGTCGCTGTGTTGCTCGTGTTGCGTCTTGGTGCAACAAGACAAAGAGTCAAAGATCCAAACCGAGGGATATAACTCTGTCACTGGAATGGAATACCCAAGAAACCATTAGCTCGTCCCGCATTATACTATTGCTAAACTAAATTGAAATAAGGTGCTGCTTCTCATTTTCCTATATGAAGTTACCACGTCCCAAATAGCGTAAAAGCTTCGAATAGTTAGAAGAGTATACTGCACTATAATAGCTTTTCCTTAGGCCATGTCTGCTTCCACAGTGGATTTCGTTCGTGACGTTAGAGAATCCTAGCTCTCGGGAGCTGATTTTCGCACTACCGCCAACTCCAATGCATGACCCTGGCTATGAGGTGGATCCCAGAGGGGTTGATGGTGTATTGGCAGCTCATTTGACCGTTTCTCTGGCGCTGCATCAATGAGCGAATAAGAAGAGCTGCGTCGTACGGTAAAGCGCTTAGGTGGACCCAGAGGATTGGACTTTAATAGCAATAGGCGTGATCAGGATCAAATACAATCGATTAAATATCTCCAAAACAATGACAACAGCGTAGGCCACATCCTCATTGACCTTGTCGTAGTAGCTTTTCGAGTCGCCCAGTGTATCCCACGGCATCGACGTTGGGCTGAGCCAACTCGAGTGCGTGCCGGGGTCGCTGACCAAGGAGACGACGGTGGGCGTGGGCGATTGGGGTTGACAGCTCATCTTGAAGCTGTATTGGGGAGGGAGGGCATACTGCGCGACATGGACGTAGGAAGGTGGGTCTGCGGCCGGACCGGGGTCTGGGGGGATAACTGTGAATGGGGTTGTTCTTGGTGTTGTGGTTGGGTGTAGTGTGTGGATGCAACGTGCTATATGAATAGAGTTGAAATATCAGTTAAGGGAACGGCAATTTATAGAGAGGAGAGAGTAACAGACATGATCCGGCGCACGATGGGAACAGCCTTGCTGCAGAAAGTACTGCTCATCGAGAGCGAGGCGAAGACATCTAACGCCTTGGCGAGGGTTTCCTTGATCATGTCGAACTCTGCTGGACTCTCCGGATAGAACAATAATACCGCCAAGATAAAAGGATCTCTATCGACCGCCGTAGGGGTCGCTCGCGGTCGAAGCGGCCCCGCGGTTGAGAGAGCTGTGAACGGTCCACACCGTACTGTATGTCCAGTCGTACAGCTTCAGTAATTACTCGCCATTAAAGGGTGGACTATCTAGAATACATGCCACGGGTCGTAGCCGACGAAGCTTAATCTCCCAGTTCTTGTTTTTTCGGCCCCACTCTAGTGCGTGATGGATCGGACGTCAAATACCTACTACTGTACCAGGACGTTAAGACCGTAGCTAGATGTGGCCTAGCTAGCCCCTCAGACAGTGCGCCTATCGGACTCGGCGACTGGAGCACTGCAAGAGACTTTGAGACAGCATGTTTGGGAAGATATTCTGGGCATATGCCTAAGAAATGGAGGTTTGTGTGATCGTTGGATAATGGCTCGGTGTCCAAAGTCCGATCCAAAGACTGACCCAAAGTTTGCAGGAGCCTGGAGGTCGAAATTTTGCATCCTCAGCTAAACTGTTTTCCTCAAATCTGAATAAAGGTTGTGGTTTGTACGTGGCAGTATAGTGGGGAGCAGGCCACGCTTGCCGATGCACAAACGAATTGAAGCTACTACTCCAACTTTCACAGTTGACAGGATGGTAAAGTATTGGATTAACTGAGGAGACGACACAACTAAGCAGCATGACAGATAGAAAGAACTGGTCAGATAGTTTCAAGCAACAGGAGATGAATATCCTGTTTACAGGGCATGGAATGCTGGTATATGGAATGCTGGTGTTGAAACAAGCCGGTTGATCCACTCCAAATTTATCAGTAAAGGCACTCTTCTACGACACTCAGTCAACATGCAATGAACAAAGAGGGTAGGATAATATTATCCTTCCTAGCCAACACGAGATCATGCTCTCGACTAAAGGATCCAACTAACGTTTCCTTCCTCTGTGGCTACATGGGGACAATGGGAAAGATGACTTGGCTTTGGTGTTCTGGGCTCATGTGGACGTAGTGGCGACCTTTGTTGCCCGCCTTGAAAGCTCCTCGCAGAGGAACAAACTCAGCCAGTGCCATATGATGTCCAGCAACTTTCAAAACCAACTTTTCGCCCGCCTCAAAGACAATGCCAGTGGGCCAGAGCCCAATTTCCAGACGCACCACCTCTCCCGGCTCCACACGATCTTCATGGTCATGCGTATGGACTGGCCAGTGTGGCTTTGAGAGGCGAGAGTCCAGCTTTCGGTGACTGGCACGCAGGATACCCGTGGGCCCGAGATACTTCAAGCAGTTGATGGTTTCGACCTCGGATGAATGCATTTGCAGATCATTTAGGGGAATGTTGATATTCTGCAGCATCTTGCCAGTGCTGTCCGCTTTGCGGAGCTGAACAAAGACGTCCATGTCATCATGCTCGTTGCAAGACATGTACAGAATAACCTTGGAATAACCAATGAGATAGCTGCGACGTTTGAAAGTGTACTCAAACTGGACTTCCTCACAGTCTGTGTCCATCTGCATTGCGGCAACATCGGACTGATAAGAAAGAGCCAGAGTGCTAGGAGAGGGGCTCTCATTGAGGCTCCCATCGGCAGACAGGTAAAGCAGCTGAGGCCGTGCGTTGGGGATTGGCCAATCATTGAATGCATGATTCAGTTCCGGCTCCTAGGTTGTGTTAAAAGGATAGCGGAGACATGCGTAAATGTGAATAATGTACCTTGTTGAAATGTAATGTAGAGATTCTGACTCGTGGGGTTTGCTCCCATGAGTTCTGGATCCCCTTTGTGAAATGATCAAAGAATAACTGCAGCTCGTTATTCATTTCTAGTTTGTATAGGTCATGCCATTCAAAGGTCGGATGAACCCGCAGCCTGGAACAATTAGTATGCGTAAATTGAGAGGGAATTTAGGGGGAGGTCCACCCTACCATTTATTTTGGTGAGGAAGGTCTTCAAACCCACGGAAGGAGCCAATTGTATGGAGACCGCTGGAGTAGCTTGCCAGCACGTAGGCAGGGACCTTGATATTCTCGATCTTCGCTCTCTTATCTTTCCAGTAATCATTCATCAACGGATATTGATCGAGCATTCCCATGACATCTTCCTGTTGGTTCCGCCCTGTGATCTAACAATTAACATCAAAAATTCTCTACACAGAACATAAAGCAAGACCCTTACCAAAGAGAGCATGACTTCCGAGAAAGCCCCAGAAAGGCGTGTAAGGGACACCGCCTCGACAAAGAGTCTCTCGATAGAAATCACTGACACCCTCTAATGGGGCGATGCAGGCCAGGTGGGGTGGTTGTTCAGCCGCGATAGACCATTGAGTTGCAGCCAGCCATGAATTTCCCACCAGCGCAACCTTTCCTACGCACCAATCCAGCTGGGCAATGTGTTCAATAGCATCGTAACCATCTCGGCCGTCACTTGTTCCGAACCATCTATAAGGCATCAGTACCATGATAATAATCGGTTAACGAGCTATGAATGTTAACTGGAAATATACCTGATGTCGCCAGTAGAGTCGAACACTCCTCGTATGTCCACATTAACGATAGCATAGCCCCGAGACGTCCACTCGGCCGGGTCTGGCGCCTCAAAGCTCTCATACCCGGATAACTTGCTTTGCGGAACGCCAACACGTCCAGGAATTAGGTCAAGAGTCAGAAACCCTAACCCCATCGCCAGGTAGTCAGTTGCCGAAAAGATCACAATATGATGAAAGAAAAGCGACATACCTTGTCCGCTTTTTCCATAAGGGCTCCATGCTATGAGTGCCGGAACCTTTCCACCATTCTTTGGGCGATAAACGTCTGCCCGCAAAATAGTCCCGTCACGTAGAGGAATCTCGATATCTCTTTCAAGAATAGTGTCGGCAACAAATGCTGCATGATTGCTATCTTTTCGATGTCCTTTAGGAAGGAGCACAGTACCGGGCTTACATCCCTGATATTGAGCATCGGGCGAATCCAGCGACGAAGGTGCACATTGCAGCACTTCGATATCTTCAACTCTGTACATTTCTGATCATATGCTCAATTAAACAAATGAAGAATTATTGATGTTTTTGGAAGGGATGAGTGTCTGCAGCTCTTTATCGCGGGCTGTCATCCAATATTTATAGTTTCGACCCCACATGTGGGAACCTCACCGCTGAAACAACAATATTCCCGTGATTACTCGATCTACAATTTACTGACTGCTTTTAGATCAAATTTACGATTGTTCAACGCAAACTTTCTTGCCCCTGTAAGCTTGAGGGAATAAGTAGCTAAACGTTTGTATTTAGCGTAGTGCCCTTACCAGAGATTACAATCGACCGTATCCAGAATTTATCTGACAACGCCTGTATATGTGGGTGAAATTTGGCATATTGGTAACATTGTAATCAGCTTTCACCGTGTCGGACCTGCGCAATTTGCCACCTAGACAGTATGTGTCCGAACCGGCAATCAAAACCCCGCATCGGAAGTATTTTCAGACATGCTTTATAATCCCGATGCTCGACTTAGACCACATTATGCGTACTATAATTGTGTCATGGGACTCGGGTAGAGTGGTTCAGTGGCTCGCTCGCAAGCCCACTTGGGTAATTAGTGACCCGTGCCGTAGGATGGCAGGAAAGTGGACACTAGGGTCAAACAATCCGCGTATCTGCCATTTTGTGCAACTATCTCATACGACCCCTTTTGTCATTGGGCAAACATAACAAATCGATCCTAAACACAGAGATCTATTTAAGAACGCCGGAGATCGTGGACCCCAAGCATCTGATAGAAATCATTTCCTACTAATTTTGACCAATTGTTTCATCTGTGTTTCGATACACTGTACTTTCTAAAATGGCTTCTAAACCCCCCAGTGCTTGTTGTACTACTGGCTTCAGACACGAGGGAAATCCCTCGGGGGAACTGAAGAATGTTGAAGGTGGTGAGTTGATTTCCACCCGACGTATAGACAAGCTGTTGATTTATGCTGGTAATTCTACAGTCAAGACATATATCAGTCATCCTACGGGAAATAAGGCCCCCTCGAACGTGATTATCATCATGAGCGATATTTTTGGTATCTACATCAACAGCCAGCTCCTCGCGGACGAGTTTGCCGCCAATGGATACTTGGCACTCATTCCCGATATACTGCAAGGGGACGCCCTCACGCACGCCGACATGGAGAGTGGAAAGGTTGACCTGAAGGATTGGATTAAGAATCATCAGCCAACACACATTGATCCCATCATCGAATCTACCATCAAGTACGCCAGACAGGAACTGGGTGCAAAGAAAATCGCTGCAGCCGGTTACTGCTTTGGTGCTAAGGTAAGCGTTCTAGTATTTTTTTGGTAGATCTGAGTGGCTTTGTCTAAGATCCGCCTGTTTATTGCAGTATGTCTGCCGTTTTTTGAAGAACAAAAAACTTGACGTGGGCTATCTGGCTCATCCCTCGTTTGTGTCTCATGAGGAACTTGGCGCTATCACCGGTCCTCTCACCATCGCTGCCGCGGGTAAGTTCGTCTTTTTTAAAGACGTCTGGTGCTCATTAGAAGAATATTTAAATAACGTTTAACAGAAATCGATCAAATCTTTACCGCCCAACTCCGCCACGAGTCTGAGGATATTCTCAACAAGGCTGGTCAACCTTGGCAGATTAGCCTCTATGGCGGTGTTTCGCACGGATTCGCCGTCCGCACAGACTTGAGTAACAAGTCTTTCAAGTTTGCAAAGGAGCAGGCATTTGCACAGGCACTCAGCTGGTTCAACCATTATATGTGAAATGAAAGTAGTCATACAATCTTTCCCTTCAGCAGACCTCTGAAGGAAATGAGAGATAATTTCTTGTGTGATGATCGGAGTTCTGTTGCTTTGAGAACCGATGAATTGATAGATGGTTGCCAAATTGCATCTTTAACGTAAATGAGCATATCTGTCCTAGAGATACAGGGATATGATCACAGGAGTTTGTCAGAATTTCAGCACGAGATAGTATCCTTTCGGTAGTGGGCAACAGATAAGCTGGTATATTGATGCTTAAGATGACATTATGGTTGTTCTGAGAAGAAAATGAAGGGCTATTGGAGCTACATTCAGAAAGCTATCTGGGTAGCCCGAGGAATCGAAAACTCCTGTAACCAGCCTTAGTTTCCAGGCACGAATACACTTTAGTTTAGTCTCAGATCTTGTTTCCAGATAGCTTCCTCTCCGTTTCCTAAGATCTCGTTTCCCGGTGATCCCAACAAAAGCCCATTGGCATCCAGTCCGTTCAGTCCGTTACCCAAGTTACCGGTCCACCATAAACCCAGTCTGTCAGGCTGTTGATATATATCAACACCTGGATTGGATTCCCAGGGTGTTGGCATCGGGCTCAGCGACAGGATCTGTATTTTCAGAATAAGGGCAGAGACAGGCTCCCACATGGGACTCATTTTCGGAGCTATCGCGCCGATGTTTTTGAGGATTACGTAAATATTGCCCCTTGGGAGGCAGAACCCCGCGGACCCCGCGCCTGGATTCTCAGGTGACCAGATCTCAGCCTCCCCCTCGGGATAAAGATCAGCCATGGCGCGCATGATCATTCCCGCATAATAAAGAGAGATAATAGGTAGGATATGACGATTGTGATTCGAGTTCGAGGCATTGTTGATCTCATTTCGTTGCAGATTGGTTTCTACCACTTGCCATATTTGGTATGCGTGATGCAGTGCGACCTTTGCCGCGTAGCTGGATGCCCACGACATTATTTTCTTTTCGGCGGTTTGCGTTTCTGCTTGGTTCCTAGATTCCCCGGAACAGCCAAATAGTGTTTGCAGAGCATTAATATCAGCATGAAGGTTAATACACCCTATGTGGTAAAGGAGCCACGGTGCAGGGCGTGTGGTGTGCGGGGGAGAGATAAGATCAAGCACTTCTTGTATGGTTCTCCAGTTGTTCAACGATTGACAAGCTTGTTGATAATCCGCAGGATATATATTTTGACTCGAAACAAAATGTGACGACGCAGAGGAGCTTGAAGATTGGTCTGAGTAGGGAATGCTCGTCCAAGACCGAGGGGACAGATGTTGCTGCGCCATTCCATCGGCCGCAAAAAGGAATGCAGAGTGATGTTGAGGATTCATCATTTGGAAAGCAAGGGTAGAATGCATGATGGAATGACTGTTTTGTTCAGAAACCTCTCGCAGCAACATCTGTAGCCCGCAAAGTATAAGCTCGCTTGATGTGGCATCAAGTGCTGCAGAGTTTCCGAAGGTGCCATCCGTTGCGGTGTGAACGAGGTCCGCGTATAGTGTGTGCGAATTTGCCGCCTGAGAAGCAGTCAACATCTTCTCGCGCCAGTCTGGGCCGACATAGGTCCATAGTTCCTGGCTGCAGGGTATTTTCAAGTCAAAATCGCGATGCGAAACCAGAGGCCGTGTGTGGAAAAGAATGCTGGAGTAAGTTTCGCATTGTAAAAACGCGAAGGCCAGCCGCCGTCGTCTCTCCATGCGGATCCAGCGGAAGAGGCTCTCTTCAGATTGATTGCCATCGCAGTGACCGACAAGACCCCGTTGGTCCGGGAGTTCTGAAAAAAGCTTGATCCTCTGTGCATAGGATACAAGGAGAGTGCTGGCTTCACGAATGTATTTGGATTCCTGGAAGCGACCCAGGTACAACGACATTATCTCGGTCAGGAGGATAGCTTCGAATATCTCTTCCGTTTTGACCGGGGTTTCGGGACATGTCAGACATGCGTTGAGAAGGATTGGGCGCAATTCTTGGTAAACAGCCATACCATATGCAGCTGCATGCGAAGAACCACTGTACATGGCGCCAATGGAAGTCATTGCGAGGTACAAAAAAGGTTCAACAGAGTCATAATCGAAACCTTGTCGCCAGGATATAGGCCAAAGGTCATGGAAGTTTTCGAAGAAGGAGGTGATAAAACCATGCAAAAGATGGGTTTGCCTGTCGTGGGCCACGCTGGACAGGTCAAAGCATGTCTCAACCACTTGCGACAAAGATCTTCGTTTATAACTGCGGGTAACTGCGTCTCTCCGTGGAACGACTGTGAAGTCGGCGGCTGCTTCACACACGATTTCTCGAATAATGATATGCGACTCTTTCTTGCCTGTCGGATAGTCTCCTCCGATTAGAGAATATTCGAACCCGGTGGGGATTGCTTCGCATCCCATCCCCATAGATGAAATTTCAAGACCAGCGAGATCCCCACGCGAGAGCTCCATTTGCTCGGGAAAATATCGTTCCCTTGGAAGGGATGCATGGGTATCAACCAGTCTAGTTGTCAAGTTCTCGCTCAAAGCAGTCTTTCGCAAGCGCTTTTGATCTCGTTCACAGAACAGTGGACTCGATCCTGTATTATCCGACAACGCCTGAGATAATGAAGTACCATCATCTAAACTGTGCAGTGGCCACAGTTCAACTTCGGTCACAAGGCAATGTGCATCCAGTGCAAGGCATTCAGGAACATCCAAAGTCGCGGAGACTAAAGCCATTAGCAATCATCTTCGATCACCCAAAGTCTTATGATCTTCTCACTTACTGTCAGAGGATAGTGACAACAGTGCTCTGTCTTGTGTGGGAGGGAGATCGCCCGCGGACACAAAAGAATTATGGGTTGTATCAGCGCGGTTCGCTGAGAACCCTTGAGCGCTGGGACGAGTTGATTTCATCAAATAAGAACATTTCTTGCCTGCTTGAAGGCAATGATGACACGGAAGGGCACTATTGCAGCGAATTTTGCTTGTCCTACACTCATCGCATGCTCGTATAGTGCGCTGCCTATCGTTATTGCGATTGGCATTAATGTGAATCTGTTTGTGACGGCGTAGAATGTCAATTCGAGAGAATGACAGATTGCAAATGTCACAATGATGCCATCGATTCCGGTCATGACTCTTCTCGTGTCGCGAATAAGCACTATAGCTCATATACTGGCGCGAACAACGGCTGCAGGTAATGAGCGCCATAATACTAGACGACACGGTCGGGGATTCGATAAATCTGACTGGGTCTCAATGGAGTATTTTGGGGGTCACGTGCTGGCTAATCAACGAAACAGCTTTGGAGGTCAATGGAGTGAGACCGAACAGTAGAAGTTGTACCTACAGTATTGCCACTCCATTTATCACTTCCAGGAATAGATGGAGGTGAGGTTCGAGTTTAGCAAAGCAGCAACACAAGTTCACCTCCACCGACACAAAAGCAACCAGAACTGACGGCGCAGCTGAAAAGCCTTGCCAAGAATATCCTCGCTAATTTATAAGTCCGAACCCCGTCAATTTTCGTATAGGTGGGGCTCCGACCATCATTCCAGTCTCATTCCAGTCTAATCCTAAACCCGACAAACCCCGCCCGAACCTCTATTTGTGGTCTGGTTTGCCACTAACTGCATCCGCCCCAGTTCAAAGACCTAAACTTCTGTCTCTATGTAGGGTGGGAATTATCGCCTTTATTTTCAAATCCATTGAACTAATTAACTAACGTAATTCACGGGCGAGCGGCAACACGGTGGAGTGGCATCACGGGCGAAGGTTTAACTCCAAAACACATAGTAAATGCGATAAATTACAACTTCATATCCCAACAACTCTATCCCGTTAGGATAGATTGTTGAAGCCTAGTATTTAAAGAAGGATGTTTAGTATATTATTAGGCCTTAAATTGAAAACTCCACTGAGAAATATATATTTCATGCTTTAGTGTCAAAATTTGTGAAGGAAAGTGTGGAGACCGCCTTGTCAAATGGTCAGGGCGAGGAGATTCCCTTGACCGTGACAGAATCCTCCAGTCTTCAGGACCGTCTCGGACCATTTTCCCCGCCGTCTTGGCATAGAATTCAGATGGCCACGGTCCGAGGACGTTGGGCATCAAGCCTAGCATGGGCCCATCAATTCACCAACCCAGCCAATTTCCCAGATCTCATGCCAATAATGTTCCCACCTGGCGATCCATTCGTGTACTCCACACAGCCCATGTCCACCTTGGAAGCTGACCACTTCCAGCATGATCTTGGAATGCCCGCATGGTATCCCTTCGATTTAGCACGGCAAGACACGGGCATGGGACGAACGACATTAGGCGACCCCAACGTTGTATTCTCTATCCCAAACTTTGGCTTTACTAACCTCCCGGGATTCCCACGCGCAAATCCTCCCGGAATCAAGTCATCGGTTGTCAAGCCACCTCCACCCCGGCCATTCCCAAAGTTTGTCCCGGATCCATTCGCCCATCTCCCTGGGCCATACCTCCCTTAGCCGCCCAGACCTGGTCTCAATCCCGAACCAAACCTTAGTATGGCAGGGATACAGCTTCCAGCCTAACAACCCCAACAACACGCCCACGGAATCTGCGCCACAACGACAAGAGATGTCTGGCCATAGTGGACTACCGAACCTGGGCATAGGCATGTATGAAAATATGGGCATGAATATGGATCTCGGGATCTCGTTCGATGATTTCTTTGGCAATAACTAATGATGATCGGCTTCAGTGGATAAATGCCAACGCTTAATGTATTCTGATTCATTATATTTGTTTGCTTTCCACAAGGATATGTTATTATGAAAGCCAAAAGATCGGGGTAAAAACTGTTGATACCCGGTTGGCGTTTGAGTTGGTGTTAAGAAAGTTGCCTTTTCTTTTGAAATCACCCATGCACATATTTCGTGAATCATTTTCCATTGCTTCCTTCACTCTTCTACATCTAAATACCTATCGCTCCTTCGGGAGTTCCATACATGCAGTCTTTTCGACTTGATGTCCGCCACAGTCTCATGTCTTCTCGCATCCATTGCCTGAATCAACCAATCAAATGATTCTTTAATCACATACTACCTATTTACCGGGCTTTCCTCTCTCCGCCAACCATACATCTAGCATAAAATGCGCCTTCTTTTTTTCTAGCGCTATGAGATAGGATGTAGATACTGTGCTATGGAAAATTTTCTGCAGTGCGCCCCAGCTGGGTAGTTCTACCTAGCGCTTTTGAAGTACTTGCTCGTGAAAGAGTTTCTTCGTCAATCTCAAACTTGCAATCTGTCGGCTTGGTTTCTTGCCGCTACCATTACCTTACTACATCATCTTCAATTTCCACCAGTCCCTGTATCTCCACAGAGTAGTCGAATACAGTCGCGAAAGATTTCAAACAATAACCCAGCATTTCGAGAAGCCGTCCCGATAATAAACCACCTGGGTAGTGATATAAACTGGCTGAGGGGGAAGCGCCTGTCTAGAGGAATCGCGCAGATATCGTGTTTAACTAGTCAATTTTATCACGATTTACTTTTCATCCCGGTGTATCCGTCTCAAGTCTCTCGCTGCCTGCTTCTGCGTTCAGTCTCAATCCTTCTCTTGGCGCCATTGAAGGTAAAATCATCTCTATGACCAAACAACACCCATGTTCCAAATACTCCAATGACCGCTGGATGAATGACCTTGTTCAAAGCCATGAGTCGGTTTTTCCGCTCAAATTGTGTAGTCTCATCAATAATATCATATGATCATACAAAAGTATACTCGTTTGCTGTACATTTCAGTGCAAGCTATAACATACCAAACATACTAAACACGCAGTCGGAAATAATTCTTGCGTTTAATTTGCTTCTTCGACCAAATCCCGAGACAGACTGCTACTCCGGCTCTCGAGATCGTGGCCCCCTTCCCCCTGTCGATTTTGTGCACTTTGCGAGGCCTTCTCATTATCTTCGAGTCCTCTGTAGTGGCAGACCTTTGAGCTTCCATTCGGGACCCAAAACAGTTGGTCAATACGGCCAAAGAGGAAGATCGCCACGACCAAGATATCAATACCAAAGTCAAAGATATAGAAGCAAGGTTTGGTACCGGCACGGAATGAGGCGCCAAGGCAGAGCAATGACCCAACAAGAATGACGAGGAGCACCTTGGCGATCCAGCTGCCCGAGCCAAATTGCTCAATACGCTTCCTGTTTGGAGACAGGACAACAAGCAGAACAAGAGGTAGAGGTAGGAATGAGATGATGGCGAAATATGTTAGACAGTAGAGTTGGATATCGCGATCGATGCGCTGAGTATTTTTGTTCAGAGTGTACATGCTCTGGACAACAGTGGTGATGACCGCGATGATATTCACCACTACCAGGCTGCAAAGCACTTTGAAAGCCGAAGTGAAGCACGAGACCATCCCACCTTGGGATAGACTGCTCGCACCATGCGTTGTGCGAAGATCAGGTTCAAGATGAACATCAACAGTACACCGGCAGCAACGAAGATCTGGGCCGCAATAGCAATACGGATATTTGTGACCCGACATGCCCATGAAATGCGGATGATATTTGCGATGATGCGCGACATGCAGCCGAATGTTATGGCGGATGGGATAAACTTGTGACCTCGCGCGAGGTAGCAGCGGAATAGAGTCATGTGGGAGGCAGCACCGGCAATGAATAGAGCAAGAAAGACGGCGCATATTGGGACGTCGAAGGAGACCGTGGGCCTGCCGCCCAGTAAAGCGTCTTTAGGAGCATATGGTCCTCCCATTCTCTGCAATGGTCGTGTTAGATCTGCTAGGGTAGGGTGAAGAGTCGGAACACGAACTGTAGGATTGTTTGTTTGCCTGTAGTGGGATATAGGAAGTGTCTATGTTTGGTTTAAAAATAGTGAAAAATGCAGTCACTATTCAGGTAGTTTCTTAACCACTTGGGCATGCAATAAAAAGTACAGGGATAGTGTATCCAGGAATCATGACGAGACATATACTCTACGACTATTAAAAAAAAAAATGAAAATCCGTGGCCATCCGAAACCCAATAGAACATATTTTTTTTCACAAATACTGTACCCAGCGCCGGTTCCGGCTGAGCGGAATCCAGGACCCAAAAAATTGAACAGTTTTGGGTCCCGATCAGGTACCGACCGACAGAAGCAATATATTTCATATAAAAGAAACCATCTCCAATTTTTATTAGGCCCTTTTAGGGATTAGGGTATTTATGAGTATTTATGGATTCAAGTTTATATCTAAGATAATGATATAATTGGAACCCACTCAGCTGGACGCTCTATACAGCTCAGACCCTTTAGTCTCCAGCACCAACTTGTGGCTGTCGGGGTCCGGATCTGTCGCGCCTGGCAATAGCAGGCCGGACATCGAAACGCCAACCTCCGCGATGGCACCGATAACCAGACCCCTACTACATTGAAACTTCGGGCTTTGATACTTCATGAGATCGATGGCTGAACCAAGACCAAGTACTGACAATCAAGAGAACCGAAATGAACTACAGTTGTGAACAGCGCTTCAGATATCCTGTCTTTCTTAGATGTTGATATTTCGAGCCCAAACATAGTCTACCAACTACATGGGGTACGGGTAGAAAAGACTGGCGTTCTATTGCTTCTTTTATCAATTATTTCCGAATCTCATCTTGTCTCAGATTCCCACCTACCGTTCATGACTACAAGAGATCCCTCAGCCGTATCCTACCTCCTCAATAATCCCTATCCCTTTGGCCCAACCCCAGATTATAGCCAGCAAACAGCAACATCATTGCCGGACTCTGAATTTTTACAGCCTACCGCTGAGTCTTTTTCTCTGCAACGGGTTAGCCCCGATAAGAAAAACAGCCCTTTGTTCTTTATAACGCGGTGAGCGACTACCCCCACATTTTTTTAAGTCTGGGAAGGAACAAAGCACGCTCTTGGCATCCATTTTTTAGCCAAGCGAGACGGTGGGTCTCCGGATAATGTGACATTGGGTTCATGTCCATTGACTGATTGGATAGAATTCGAGCGGGATCTCCTCCGGTAATTGCGGAACTAATGTAGATCCCAACCCTTTTGTGTGTTTTGGGTTCTTAAGTGTCAATCCTGTGGTACATTAAAACAATTCGCTGATTAGAGTCCACAATCCTAAAGTGGAGAGTTGTCTTGGAATTGGAAATAAATGTCGTGCACCGGCAAAAGTTTCTGAATGATGCCGTTGTATCTGTCGTCTTGGTGTACCTAGGAAGAGAGCGGTTGTTTGTCGTTTGGCCTTCTCATTATTTTACCCCACAACACAATTTCTTCCCTCGCCCCTTCAGTGTCTACACAATGGGCTCGCAATAACCTGAAAATAACCTGAATCCAACCAAGCAGTCACCACCACCGTCCTAGAGTTGTCCAAGTCCCGCCATACTTACTACAGCCTCAAGGCCGATAGTCCTATCCCTATCTGTTTAGATGCTGGTGGATCCCGAGAGCTCGGCATTGATCGGGTATTTTACCTATATATCTACGAATTTGGAAATAAAAGACGCATTCAAATGGTTACATGAAATTCACAAGGCTAAGGGCTTTTCTTGGTGGCTCGGATGGGCTACATACTGTTGACTGCCGAAGGCAAGGCTCACCGTTAATTCTATTCCCGAAACTTTCCAAGGGGTTTATGCAAAACGTGGCGCTGGGTTATAAACTCCGTCCCTTTTCCCTGTGCGCTCAATTATCACAACCAAAAGCAGAAATTCGATTTTCATTGATTAATAGATTTTTGCTTCCTTTTATCGCTCATCATGTTCTACCAACCTGGCATCACATCGCATGGGCTGCCACGGGATCCCTTCAAGGTTCTCATCACCTGTGTTCTTATAAGCCCTCGAACTAACGTCATCATTTACAGGCCTGTGTGGTTCCGCGTCCAATTGGCTGGATCTCCACTCGATCTTCGGACGGCATGGACAACCTTGCCCCATTCTCACAATTCAACAACCTTACATTTGATCCTCCCTACGTCATGTTTTCAGCCAATCAAACCGACCTGGCCGTTCGAAAAGATACTACCGTCAATACGGAGGCAACAGGAGAGTTTGTGTGGAATATAGCCACCTTTGCGCTACGTGAGGCCGTCAATATCACGGCGGAGCAGTTCTCTCCAGGAATTGATGAGTTCACGCGTGCCGGTTTAGCCAAGGAACCTGCCCGACTGGTGAATTGCGCCATGGTGCGTGGTTCGCCCATTCGGTTCGAGTGCCAGTACCATAGTACCTTGAGATTACCTGGGAATCCTCCTATGGGTACTGTTGACGTCATCATCGGTCGCGTTGTTGCGATTCATATCTCTGATGATGTTCTCACTGATGGTCTTGTGGACATTCGCAAAGTCGACCCAATCGCCCGTTGTGGCTACTACCAGTATGCCCGCATCACTGAAACCTTTGACATGGTAATCCCTGGCAATGGAAAGGTCCTCTATGGCCTTGAGGGCAGTGCCGCCCTTAACTCCCAGGAGGCCATGGCACAGGGGATGCCTAATAAACGCAGACCTGCATTTGACAAGGAATGACGCGTGAAAACATAGGTATTAAGCCAATTGGTTTAAAACTGGTGATATTCAATTTCAACAGGATTTGGGAGGTTGAGGAGGGCCTGACATATTTTGTTTGTTGTTTGATTCTGCTCTGATTCCAAGTTATGTCTATCCTAAGTGACCGGTCCAATTACGCAGTCGTTTCAACGCAAAGAAATTATCGTCACTCAATGTTGGGTTACCTATCTTATAATATCTAGAAATACATATATGGTGTACAACATGATGATGATCGGAAGATCCATGGCTTGTCAGCGCTATTTTAGACAGAAGCCGTCGCGTCTCGGCCTCCCATCAAGGGTGCCTAAAAGCCTGATGCAGCCATTTTCGAAGATAATAGGCCCTTTGGGAAACACCTGTCCCTTAACGGTTCCGTAGTACAATTTTTCCATAAGCTCTCTCGCAAGACAGTCCAAGTTAGGCAAGTCTTGCCATTGGCACTCCAGCTCGCCACCGTAATCTTTCGGCAAATTGAGTGGATCAATATACGAGCGTAGAGTCGACTCGGCATCAGATGAAGACAGAAGCAAGATCTTCGATCGAGTGACTGGGTCGAACCATTGACTGATCACGTCCCATATGGATTTAAAGAAAGCGGGTGCACCGACGATCTAGGTAGAGGAGCGCACATGGTCAGCCACAAATCATGTCAGAGAATGGATCTAACTTGTTGTCCGTCTCTGGACTCGGAAGACGTACAAAAACGCGACCAAATGTTTCTGGATAGTGCGCTGTGGCTGTCGCGCTCGCCTCTTGGAGGTTTTTCCGGATACTCCAGAATTGACGTATGCTGACCCCGCTGACATCAACAATGTGTGTGGATGCGCTAACAGGTTTGGATATATCCGGTCTTGGTAGCTGTGAGACAAAGGGGAAGACAAAATGTTGGAGGTTCTCATATAGAGCGTGAAAGTGAAGGTCTCGAGGTGCAATGTCAGACATCTCTTGCATATATGCTTGTGATGTTGAGCAAGAGGATATCTTTTTCAAGTATGCATCCAATCTCTTTATGGTCAGGTGTTTCATAGGAAATATGTAGATGGCGCAACCGTCTTTATCGCGTCGACCGATCCATTGAGGATACGGAATTCAGGTCACCGTCAATATTGCTCTGTCCGTCTATTTATCCACGAAGGAGACAAACCATCTTTCTCGATTCCTCATAATGACCAAATCTACATTGTCGTAAAAAGCCCGGATCTTGTGGTTTTTGCGCCAGGTTTGGGCCATGTCAAATTGCTTGAAGGCAAGATTGATATCCATTTTCTGTGAGCATAAAAAGCGCCTGTGACAGAAGACCAATGTGATCAGCAATCCGAAATCAATCCTACGCTCGAGATAACCTCTGCAGCATGGCTAAGAAATACTCACAATAATGTGGCATCCGTTGCGTTCTCTCGGTTGTGAAGAACGTAGCCATTTTGAACGAGAACCTCTTTAAAGTCCGCCATCTGGGGATGATGGCGCACGAACAGCGTCTGAGACGCTGTGGTGGCTTTCTCCATGGCTTCAGAGTTGCTAGTGTGTCGTGAGTTCACCAGGTTGACTACCATACCCCGAGGTTATTGGGGCGGGTTGATCGCGACAAGGGAGTTTGATTATTTCCTTGTCGGACGTCGTCTGCAGTAGTCCTAAAGCACCAGCACCAGTGGCCGCCACGTCTGCCACCGATCCAACGAGTACATGATGAGGAAAGATGGGTCCGGCGCGTCGTTCACATTCGTGAAACGACCCTAGCCTCTTCGTCTGTAGAGATAAGCCCCGGGCGAATTGAGCGGGAGGTTTGTGAGTATAACTCAATCAAACCTGCGGCTACCACTCGATTGATTACGGACTCGGCCGTTTTACTATTTTTTGAGCATGAGGCAGATGCCCCGAACGACCTATACGTGTTCGGGACGCGTGTTCGCACTATGAAATATCGGCCAAACTACGCCGGAGGCGAATTCAGGTCGACAAGGAAACTAATAGAGAGGCGGAGATGGGATAGGTTGATGAACTTCAACCCAGACGAGATCCACCGACCGCGTGTATATATTCAACGTTGCAGTGCACACTAGCTAGGGGGCTGCATATGGCCCAAGGTGGTGAAAAGCCTGAGGAATTCATCATCATCATCGTAGCAAATGCGATATTTTATAATGTGATATTTCAACCCCCGAGTTTTTGTATAAGACTAAAGGAAGTTCTAGTACTAAATATATCACACCAAGTATTTTTATCAGGTCGGGAAGTATTTTGAGGCACCACAATACAGATATATAAATACATACCCCCCATCGGCGTATATTTGTGGTAAAGCAAGTAAATAAGTATTTCCTCTGCATCTCAGTCAAACTATGCTATTTCATACGCTAAGAAACACTATTCTACCGAAAATCAAGTAATATCAATTTCTCGTTGTTGATATATAGTCACCTGAAATATCACATTTACTATTGCGTTTGGGGTGCTCAGGGGGTCGGGATTCGGGCATATAATCTCCGATTGTAAATTGCGGAACTCTGAGGCGCGATATCAACTTTGAAATCTTTTGGCTTTCAGTTTCTTGTAATATGAGGGTTTGAATAGAAATTTGACAGTGGTTTAATTCAAAGAAGCACGAAGTTGCTCAAACATACACGTAACATTGACATTTGATCTAACTATCCGCGGCTGCATGGCAAAGACTGGCTAGGACAAGTGTAGAAATACATCTTTCACCGGTGACGGAGTTGCTCTGGAAAGTGACTTGTCAATGTTGTATCGCCGGTAACATGTATCTGCCCCTCGCGTGAGAGATATGTTTATACCCTATTTTCAAACGCTCGTCCCCGTTCTCTCCCACGAGAGTCCTTGTTGAATAGGTCCCCTGTGGTCGGAGTGGGTTTGCTAAGCTTCAATGCCCAGCAAATACCAAACTTGACTGGGAGCAGCAGTAAAGAAACCCTGTTGCTCTAAAAACACGCAGTGACCGTCAACATAGCTACCACGGAATCTAGCCAGTAATGGTTTGCTGTAGCCACAATAACAAATAAGACGATGAAAGGATAAATAATGGCGAGGATGATGAACAATATCTGCTTTCCTGGCGATTTCTTGCTTCTTCGGCCGTGTAATCTCTGCACGACGTCAGAGTGATAAAGGAAGGTCCAGCTGATGACAAAGGCAGAAGTGAAGTGCAGACTGGGTATGGCTGCAAACTGATTCATAGACTTGCCACTAACCTAAAGGCTTTCGGCGTGTTCCTGACGAACAGTGTTGTAAAAGTGATAGGATTTGGGTAGCAGGCGTGGGGGCATGCAGGGGTAGATACAAAACGTTATTAATATGATGAAGTTACCCAAAGTCATGGTGCGTTAAATAACACTGAAGGTACAGTGGTCAGGTGTAGCATAATAATACTAAGAAAGAAATCTGGGGGTAAAATAGGATATTAATACAGAGATTTTTGCACTTTTGTGAAAGTAATAGTGTTATGCTTACAGAATAGCCCCCGGGATATGTATGAGGGAGTAGACTCGGTTGAAAAATGTCATCACGGTAGGGTAGTTTTTGACGAAGAAGGCTTGGAATTCGGCTTCTTCGATTGTAAAGATGAAGCGAAAAATTGATCGATGTTCGAAGTCTATTATACTGATGCCGTGATCCTGGGCGACCTGTACAACACCAATGCTTGCTGGTGACAGCTATTGCAAAGTAGCCTTAGTGATTGAATAAAATAAATAGTTGGTTGCCTAATAGAAAATTTCGACCAGAAAAGGGAATTTCTGGATGAACCGGCTGTGGATATGGTGTGACCACCTGGATGAGTCTGGGATTTCGATGGCTCTGCCACAGAAGATGTGAACTTCAGGCGGATGGAGGTGATATTGCGGTGGGCGCTCATTATCCGCAGTTAAGCAATATGGATGACATTCGTTGACTCGATTCTCTAATCCCCTTGATCTTTTTTTCTTTAAAATGCACAAGTTGCGGCGCCGGTTGAGAATGAGGGAGCCAACCATGATGCTAACGACAATCTGAACAGCTCTGTCAGACCATAATCTGCGTAACGGAAATGTTTGCTTCCCGCTCTATAGAATATAGACATACAATGGGCTCGATCCAGGAATGAGATTGGAATTGCGGCTCGCCAAGGTTGGGCTGACTAGCACCAGGCGATGGCGGATTAGCTGGCATAATAGCAGAGATCCTCAATCTGAGATATGTTGGACGGATATTCGTGAACAGGCAGAGAATGAAATGAAGAAAAAATAATAACTGGATTGGCCGTGGTAGGTGAGAGTGTGTTAGACACAGACTGGTCAAGATCACAAGGAACTGAGAGATGTGACAATTCTCGTTCCTAGAAGCCTTGCCATCGCACAAGCGTTAAGAATTACCAGGCCCCTTTTTTCTCATTTTAACCCTCCGAGTTAGCCGGACCACTTACTACCAAGGTCCCGATCCGTGGTATGCTAACCACATATACTGCTGCACTGCTCAAATTCTTGGTTCCTATATTCCCCACCCAGGCCCACGCAGCGCCAGTAAAGCAGGAGTATACCGGAACTCATCGAAATCTGCAACTCAGACGTCGGACACTAAAACCCCGAAAAAGAGGTTCTACTGGTCCCGAAGGCTTTCGCGAAACATTCCCAGCTTTTGTTCGCCTCTGTAATCTACCACTGGAAATGGTTAGCATCAAAATCATGTGAATCCGGTGGTATTTCTGCTGATGAGTATGGCAGCCTTGGTTCTGGAAGAGGCCGGCTCTATGCGCGGCATAAACAAGCTACGTTCTTTCGTCTCTATTTTACCTCTCTCTCTCTCGCGTGCTCGAGTCTGGTGAACGGTGATGGAGGAGGATCCGCATATAGCCGAACTAAACTAAGGTGGACATGTCTTGCTCAGACGAATCAGAACGCACAAATAAAGCTTTAAACCTACCCTGTGTTCTGGACAGTCGGGCCTATTAGCAATTGATGTTGAATTGATGGATGCATAGGGCTATGGGAACTCCGTGCTCAAGCCAGCAGCTCATGCTATGTATCTTGTAGCCAGTAATACCTGTCATTTTGGACGGACTCTAGTTTACAATTCGGCTCTGTTCCGATTCCTCTTTATTCTCTCTCTATCTACCTAATGGGCTCTTGGCCACTACGAGATAGATAATCCTTATCTGTTCGGGCCAGTATTTCGTTCGAGGTTGGGAGCTCGCCAGCCAGGAGACCGCATAACACCCTCTCGCGCCCGCGAGGAATAATCACGTTCTCATAGCATCAAATTGCTTCAGGGAGCCCTTCTCGGGGTGCCACAGATAACGCGCGAGGTTGCAGGCATTTTAATGGCGGTATTAGCGCCGGTGAGTGGAATGTTATCATCACATGAGCAGCATCACCAAGTAAAGTCACATGGCATGAGACCGATGGTACTTCGGGAAGATAATACTCCATGAAGCGAAGTGGAGGTTGCGTCATGCTCTCCGGCTTCGTTGTGCGGATGATGTCGGTCAGAACATTTGGTGCTCTCCACAGCTCTTGGCCACTTGTATTTTGTACCTATGCACTCTCTCACTCTGAGTCTTCGCTTGGATTACAACAATCCCAATCATAACTTGCTTCCAAGAGATCTTCTGGAATCCCAAGGAGGCCGATGAGGTATAGGTGCGTAAGAAAACAGTCCCGCGGTTCCTATCTTGTGAAGAGGCTCTTACTGCTCTTTGGACTGGTTGACCTCTCCTATAAGTGGAATGTACCTGTTATGTATTGTTTTTAGAGAGTCAAATAACTGTAAGGACGGAATGCCTACCAGCACTATGGGCACCATCAGGTCCAACGATGATACCTCCCGTGAAAGCCGTTGCATTATTAAAATACGCAGTGACCCTATTGCCCGATTACAGGTAATGATTAAACTCCTTGTCGTTGCGTAAATCAGTATCCAGGCGCAAGACTTCGCGAACGGCTTGGCAATTTGCACGGAGCAACAACCAGGCAGCGTATACTCTGTCCCATTCGAGGCTACGGGTTTGTTGATTAACACCAGCGGTGGGAAGTTTTCGGGAGATCTCCGTCAGGAGCTCCTCTAGATCTGGAAGGTATCTTTTGGCCGATGTGTCAGTTATCCCGAATGAGAGCGAGCGTTTTGCTAGACTTGAGAGTGAAATGACCATGGGGATAGAAATATCACTTGCTAAATTAGCGCAACTGCCCAATCCTGCTTTCGTGGTTGACTGGCTAATATCTCAAATGGTATGTCATATTTTTGCAAACAGTGAGCGAGTACCAGTCCACCTGGCCCCGCCCCGAGATGAGGACTTTCTGATTGCGCTCTGGGCAACTGTGTAAAGCATTGGGACTGTACAGAGAAGAATGATAGGCATCATCAACGAACTATAAATAACTCCACTGCAGAGCTATGGGACCAAGGTTCTGTCTGCATTTTATTCTATTTCTTCTCGAGTAAAATACAAAGCCCGTTTCCATAGAGGAGGATCCAGTCGTTCGACACTCAACTCTGCGTGATATCGGCCTCGACGGAATTGTTCGGAAGCCAGGCCTGAAGCCTGGTTACCACTTTACCCGAATGATCAGCAGAAGGTCCGCCACTTAATCGTGCAAGCACTTTCGATTCTTTACCAATATGTTGATCACACCACTCATGGATGATGTTTTCAATAAAGTGGCGTTGTCAGTCTGAATTCCGGCCGGTTCCTGAACACCTACCCCGAATATAAACTGAGCGCGAGGCCCCGGCGAGTAAATTGAATAAACCCCGAGAACGTTGCCAGAAGTGCACAATTATGGAAGTACCAGACCGCCCTGTCAGTTTTGTTCCAGCGAAGAGTGGGGAGATCTTAGTGCTGGGCAACTTGAAGCTGCGTGTTATGGAGGATGGATCAAACACAGGTAATTATGCACATCAGAAGACAATATATCAACTCTAACAGAAACATCAGACATGCGGATCAGTTCAGCTGAGCTGATCATTCCTCCTGGCGCTCGTGGGCCACCACCGCATTGGCACGAGATGCACGATGAAACATTCCTGATTACTCAAGGCACCATCCGCTTTCATATACCCGGCAAGCCGAACGTCGACGCCCATGCCGGCGATTATGTCGTGGTCCCAACCCGCAGCCCCCATACCTTCTCCAATCCCGGTGACGTGGAAGCCAGATTCTTCAATACATATACACCTGCGTTCTACATCAACTACTTCAAGCTCTTGAGTGAGATGTCAGAGGAAGGGAAGCCAATGAGCCCGGAAGCAAACCAGAAAGCCATGAGCTACTTTGCAACTCTCCCCATCCCAGAGCCATGATTAGCAGCATATTGATTGAAATTGAAAAGGAGTGGAGCCAAGGTTGGGCAGTTTGCCAGGGTGATGGGATAAATTATCGATTTTCAATCAGTAAAGAATCCAACTTCTCAAGCGCGCTTGGATTTTGTTCGCCCTTTCCTTGTGCGAATCCCTCAAGAGTAATTTAATTTTGAAGTTTTGAAACATATTTTTCTGCTGTCCGCCCAGTAGATCCATCAATACCTAACCACCTGATATCATGCTTTCGTTGATTGCTCTTTCGCACATAAACTGCCTTTTGAAGACTTTAATATTTGATGAACTTGGACCACGTTCAGATTCCCCTCGTCTTCCGTAGCATGACTATAGAGTCTCAGGACACAAATGAACACGAAGTGATTTCGTCTTAAAGCATTGTCCAGTGGACAAACAGGTCAAGTATCTCAATGGATGCCGATCAATCTCCACACATCCCAGGTCACAGCATCTCGCCATACTCTTCGGGTAATGTGGTTTGTAAAGATTCTCCACTCCCGTGGTGTATATATTAATGCACCTAAGCAATTTTGAGTCTTTATCCTTCGACCATTTCGTTTCCAGCATTTACCAGAATTCCAGTGCGCCCAATTTCAAAATGCCGCCGCTCAGCCCTCGGACCAAAGTAGACACGCATCACCATTTTGTTCCTGAATTTTACAATAAAGGTATGGTTGGAAAACTTCATCTAGACCGAAAGAATTTCGTGATTTAAGTATCTCTCAGCTGTTCAGAATGCGGGTGGGGATCCCTCTGGATTTCCCACGCCTCAATGGAGTCCCGAATCCGACGAAGAGTCCATGGAGGTGAACGGAACGAGAACTGCTATTCTCTCTGTCACTGCCCCCGGCCCGGTCATTGCAGGCAGCGATCAGCGTGCAAGGGAACTAGCTCGAGAGTGCAATATCTATGCAGCCTCCCTTCGTGATAAAAACCCCGCACGGTGGGGCTTCTTCGCGGCAATGCCATCGCTTCTGGACACCGAGGGCACGCTCGCCGAGATCAGGTACGCTTTGGACGTACTGAAGGCCGACGGCGTCACCCTTTTCACCCGCTACGGCCCGAAGAATCATTATCTTGGACACCAAGTGTTTAGAGCCATATGGCAAGAACTTGATTCCCGTCGTGCAGTGGTATTTATCCACCCCACCCATCCAATTGACCTGCACAGGGTCAACGACAGTTTTGCGCAGTCTACAGTCGATTACCCTCACGAAACGACTCGCACCGCGGTTGATTTGATTTCTTCAGGCACCAAGCGTGATTTCCCAAACTGCAAGGTGATTCTATCCCATGCCGGGGGGACTCTTCCGTGGCTGATCTCCCGAGTGACGCCATCTCTCCGCGGGGTTCCACATGATCCCAGAAAGGGCACCAAGACATATGAAGAGTGGATGGAAGACTTCCGGTCGTTCTATTACGATCTCGCTCTCTCCAGCTCACCCCTTATATTAGCAGCGCTGCTTGGTTCTGTGCCACATGACCATATTCTTTATGGTGAGATCTCTATTCTTGGCGATACAATTACCTCTTCGCATCACATTTCCTAACCTATCCAGGATCTGATTCACCTTATGCACCGGCGGATAAGATAGCCCGTTTTAAAGAGGATCTTGAGAATTTCCCGATGGACCAAAATCTCAGGGATAAGATCTACTTCAAAAATGCGTTGGCACTGCTGCCTCGGTTGGCTCAAGAGTACTCTACAGCAGAGTGAGCATCGCCCGCACCCCCAGGGTGCCCTGCGCCAAAATTCAGCAGACCGCCAACTTCCAACAAATTACTGTGTGAATCTCTTGAGGCATGAACCATTCCATATTGCCCATAGCAGTACTGTAATTACTAAAAACACTTCTTTCAAACCAAAAATACCTGGTGTTTGTATCGTGATGGATTAACGTAGTGGAACCGTAAGCTGTGCTGGGCCAATGTTCCAAATATCACAGGCTTGGGCTTGCTATGAGAGTCTGCCACTAAAATCAAAGGGGATCAACCGTTTCCTAGAGAAGTCTACAGAAGCTAAGAATATGAAACTTCGCTGCTTAAGTAATTGACGGTGATCGTAGGGCAAGTTTAATATTCAAATCAGGGTAGGACTGCAGCGACAACCCCCCGCCCCCCCCCCGCCCGGCTCCCTGGGGGTTCTTCTGCGTGCACGCCATATTATTCAGGCATTCTAGGCCACCCTGGCCACCCCAAAACACCATACTAAATGCGATTTTTCAGGTCACAATATATCAACAACAAGAAGATTTTTTTGCTTGATTTTTAGTAGGATGATTTCTTAGCATTAGAAAGTGTATAGCATAGCTGACATATTTAGAAAATGATTATTTACTTGCATTACCAAAAATACGCTCCGGTCAAGCGATGTAGATATATATCTCTACATTATCACGCCCCAAAATATTTCTTGACCTAATAAAAATACCTAGAATAATATATTCCATACTAAGATATCCCAAGACTATATATATAGCCTTGAGCGTTGAAATATGAAGTTATGAAATATTGCATTGCATTTAGTATGGTGTTTTAGGGTGGCCAGGATGGCCGTGAATTACGTTAAGTTAGGTTAAGTTAACTAGTTAACTAACTAGTTAACTAACTGTCCGGTTAAGCCTCTTCTTCTCCCAATTTGGTTAGTATGCCGCCAATAGCGTGCATTGCATGCAGTGTCAACCATCCTGGGTACTGATGGCTTAATCGTCACATAAGGTCTGAAAATATCGGTCGGCAGCCAAACTTCTCTTGGCCAAGCCAGCCAATGTATTCTTTCCCTCTATAGCAAGGATGCTGTCGTTGGTCGTTGGTGAATCCGGACTCTCATTAACGAAGAAGAGCGGACAGAGGACAGCAAAATATGTGGTGTACATGTTGAACCTGAATGATCCATTGAGTAGACCTTGTTTTTGCATTGCGGTCGTGATGTGGATGATGTTTCGAGAGGCACTAACGCAGGCGGCCACGCAGGCATAAGACCACTTGTCTGTACCACACGCTTGAGAGCCACCAGAAACGTGGTGGAGGAACGGACGGTACATGACCATCTGCACATGGGCATAGCTGATACGCAGCAATTGTCGGATGCTAAATTGACGTCAGTCGAATTGAAGCATTCTACCAGCATCGTGAACTCAGAACCTACCGTTCTAATTGGGGCGACACTTCTGTGCCCGGTAGCAAGGCTGGAGGCAATTCCTCCATCCAGGTTTGCAAATCCCGCTCAATCTCGCGGATTTTGGAATGACTGACCATATATCGCTGGTCTGACTTTGAGTGGCAGCGAGCATTCTTAACAGGGTAGATGAATTTCACAACCTTCAAAATACTGTTGGAAAGACGAGTGTGCGCATTGCATCCTGCCATCGGCGGTGTATAGTTGGATGGCGGTTGAGTAATTCCTTCCGAAGTAATGAAATCTCCATCGACTTTTATTGGGTACTCTTGATCAATTTCGTCGTCACTCAGCATCTGAAGAAGGCCCAACACCGTGCTCACGTAGATATTTATCTTACGGATGACCCAGAAGATACGCTTTCGAAGTTCTCGTTCAATGGGGTTGAAGTCTGCTGCAACAGAGCGATGAAGACCTAATCGCAGCGCTGAGCGAAGGGCGATTCCCACATATGAATAACAGGTGCTCAACGTGGCAGAAGATTGGAGAAAGAGCAGCATAAAACATATTGCTTGGAGAGAAACCAGGTCACGACAGAGCAGTTGCCGTCCAGCCTTGAAGAATTGAAACCTGTAAAAGTGAGTTGTTGCCAACCAATAAATTATTGCTATATGAACCTACGCTTGGCCAATTGCGCCTTTGTAGTTAGCTAAATCCAAGGTATCTTGTCCTGCTATTTCATCTGAGAACAGACACCAACGGCGATGACGATATACAAAAGCGGTAGGAAGGAGTTTTCCTTGTTCGTGAATTCTTCCGGGTCAGTATCGTAGATGCGATCCAGACTTGCGAAAAACGATGGTTCATGCACAAAGCGCATCAAGCAGCAGGCATGGTTGATGGCATTGTGACACAAACGGCGAACAACCACTCGGGGAAGCAGGTAGTGGGTAGGAGGCGAGGTGGTGTCCTGAGGCGATTTAGACATGGACTTCGGGCTGTCCAACATATGCGCAGAGACTGAAGGACGGGATCGTGCCATTGGGCCCATGGGATTCGAGGCGCCAAGCTGTTTGCGCAACCGTCAGACAAAGATGACACCCGATGTGTGTCCATGGTAGTCCCAATGGCCTTGGTCATCTAGATCTAAGCAGCCTGAATTGTCGACCATGGTCTCGAGCAGCCCCTCACCTCCCCCTCTGGCGCCGGGTCAGTTGGTCCAACTGACGATTCGGGATCTTCGGTTGCTTTCTTTTCCCTTTGAGCGGCGTCGAATCTTTGTGCCGTCGCATGGACATCTAATTGCGGGTCATCGAGGTGGATATTCGGAAGAACGGTTCGAAGAAGGGCTTCAGCCTTCAAGAGACGGTTTTCGAGAGCCTTGACATTTTGCTGGGTAGGGTTTCAACAGCGGTTGGAAGGTTGGTCGTACGAACACTCTACAAAATATCTGTTAGACCACGGTCGGACTGATATGTCTTTTAAGTTTGACGACAGAACAGGGCTCTGCGTATCCTAACTATAGACTGTGCAATGGGTGCATGGCCGCTTACCGTCACACTTGATCTTTTTTCGGCGACACTCGTCGCATGCGCGGCTGACACGCCGCGTTTTCTCCATTGGGTTGTCGTGGTGATCGTCAACGTGCGTGTAGATGAAGTCGTCAGGCGCTAGATCATCCACTTTCTCGTCGGAACGAGGGCTCGTTGTAGTCGCCATGATGGTTTATCTAATGCCCTTCCAGTGCATGGATTCACGTAAGTGGAGATGGTGGTTTTGGGATACTATCCGAAGTGATTATCACTATATCACAATTGTCATGGAGCGCCGTTCTTGATAGTTGCCAGATATGCCGATTCACAACAGAAACTGGAAGAGTCTGGCAGAAAGTATTGGATATGTCCTCAGCGCCTGAGTGGTCCGAGTAGTTCATTGAATATAATTAGGAGGGAGCGTAGGTGGTGATTATTGTTAGTGAAATGAGTATTTTCCGAATGCAGTGTGGAAGATATGAAAGGCTTCACTTTGAAAGGCTTTCACCCTCTCAATATGCCTGAGTGCTCTCTCATTCCCACTATTCGGGTTTTGGGGGAAATCAAGGATTATGATCGTGTTTCCACGCCGGATTGAAACCAGCCAGCTGGTTTAGTCATGAACCCTGCGACTATACGTCTGGGTTTACACCCGCGATGCCGAGAAGTATTTCCATGGTCGGTGGTTTTCGGAATTTTTGAGGTATTTCCACGGAGAGTGGCCCGAGGTGGCCTTGCCCAATGATATCTGAATCACTCGTCAGGTTCTAATGCTTTTTTTGCCGTCCCCAATGCTCCCCAATTTCAGTCTGAATTCGGCTTGGTTGATATGCCGAGGCTTGCTACTTCTAATAACTACCATCAAATGTGCGTATCGGGTCAACAGGTTTGCGGTAGCGATACTCAATTACAAGGCGCTTGAAAGGCTAAGAAGGGCGTGAGGCAGCTTGTTTGCAATTTGACCCTGCTCTGATTTTACATTATGGCTATCCTAAGAAGTGAACTTCCTATTAACAATTGTTTCAACGCTGATGAAATGTCATCTAATCGATGTGGGTTATCTATCTGATAAGCTAAAGGAATACATATATAGTGTACAGCTTGATGGTCGGAAAATCCACGTTATTTCAGTTCTATTTTAAACAGAAGCCATCGCGTCTCGGCTTCCCATCAATAGTTCCCAGAAGCCTGATGCAGCCCTTCTCGAAGAGAATAGGCCCTTTTGGAAATACCTGTCCCCCAGCAGTATCTTGATGCAATTTGTCCATAACTTCTCTCGCGGGGCCATCCAAGTTCGGCAAGTCCTGCCATTGCCACTCCAGCTCGCCGCCGTAGTCTTTCAGCAAATTAGGTGGATCAATGAACGTGCGTAGGGTTGACTCAGCATCGGAGGAAGAGAGAAGAAAGATTTTCGATCGAGTGACTGGATCGAACCATTGACTGATCATGTCCCATATGGATTTGAAGAATGCGGGTGCACCGACAATCTAACTCGGCGAGCGCGGATGGTCAGCCACAAATCATGTCGGAGAAAGGATTTTACTTGTAATCCATTTCTTAGTTTGGAAGACGTACAAAAACCCGACCGAGTGTCTCCGGATAGTGCGCTGTGGCCGTCGCACTCGCCTCTTGGAGGTATTTCCGGATACTCCAGAATTGACGTATGCTCACTCCGCTCACATCAACAATATGTGTGGATGCGCTGATAGGAGTGCTCATATCCGGTCTTGCTAGTTGTGAGACAAAAGGAAAGACAAAATGTTGGAGGTTCTCGTATAGGGCGTGGAAATGAAGATCCCGAGGGGCAATGTCGGGCTTGTCGACCCTGTGTTCGCGTGATGTCGGGCAGGACGATATTTTCTTCAAGTACACATCCAATCGCTTTATGGTTAGGTGTCGCATTGGAAATATGTAGATGGGGTAACCATTTTTGTCCCGTCGACCGATCCACTGAGGATACTAGATCCAATTTATTGTTAGCGATTCAATGTCGCTTGGAAAAGCTTCAGTCAGTCTGAGCGAGAAAGGGGGGCAAACCATCTTTCTTGATTCCTCATAATAATCGACATCAACATTGTCGTAGAAGCTTTGGATGTTGTATTGTTTGCGCCAGGTTTGGGCGGTGTCAAATTGCTCGAAGGCACGATCTAGATCCATTTTCTGCGCGCGCAAGAAGCGCCTGCGGAAGCAGAAGGAGTTTGATCAGCAAACATAAACAAGGTCTCTTTTCTGGCAGATGTTCGTCATTGGATGACCGAGAAATACTAACAACAACGTGATATCATCTGTGTTCCCCCGACCATTGTACAAGACATATCCGTTTTGGACAAGGACATCTTTGAACACCTCCAACTGGCATTGATGAGGCATGCACAACGTCTGGGACGCTGTGATGGTTTTCTCCATGCCTTTGGAGGTTCTAATGTATCGCAAGTCCTCCAATCAGGATTTCACAGATCACAACTTCTCAATCAACAGTGTTGTAGCAGGTGCTGCATGAGAAAAAAGCCTAATGGTGATGCGGAAGGAATGAAAATGAGTGTCAAGTGTACCTAGTCATGAATAGTGACGAAATATTTAATCATTTATTCACGAATTCACGAATTACAAACCCTCTACAAAAGCTTTGCCCCGATATGCTCGGTGCCGAATAAGTAATTAGGGCCATAGAATCTTTTGCATAAGACCATCTGGCTAGGTTATGCAACACGTTACTCAGGACTGGAAAAAATAAGTTTGTTTCGGAAATTCGGCGACCATTCCCTCCAGTCAAACTGGGGCTGAAAAATTCCTTTTACGCAGATCAGACTATGTAAAATGTTTTGTAGATCGTGTATGGGTCGCCACATGTCGACTCCACCGTTAACTGTCAGGGACGCTCACAGACACTCACAGACAGGCTAAACCACATTACCCGTACCAAATGACGTAATTCACAAGCGGCTAGTTATCAAGTGGGTCTGTTTACACTTTCGGGATGATGGCAAATCCAAAGACTACGGTTGAGCTAGCCTTGGAAAGGCCTAGTCTCAACGAATCGGGCTTCGGGCATATAATCTCCGATAAATGCCGACCTCCGAGGCTGATGGTAACACATTTTGAAGACCTTTGGCCTTGGATAACTTGGTCCACCTTGAATCTGGCCAATGGATGACCTGCCTAGTAGTATAAGGCTTTAAGTAGATGTTTTCACGATGGTTTAAATCAACCAAACTGACAATCACAGTTTGAAAATACATGTAGAAACTCAAATTCTATCCCACAAATACAACTAAGTTAGCTGATCGGGGGTTTTATCTTGACTGGCGACGCAATCATTCTACCAGGCCAGCTATCAATACGCCGTTTTATACCCCCGGTAACATGTATTTTGACCTTCGCATGGTAGATATGATTATACCCAATTTTGGAACGCCTGCCCCCATCCTCTCCTCCGATAATGCTTGTTGGATAGGTCCCCCGTGGTCGGAGTTAGCTTGCTAATTTTCAATGCCCAGCAAATACCAAACTCAACTGGGAGCAGCATGAGAAGAACTCTGTTACCCCAAAAACACACAGTAACTGTCAACATAGCACACACAGCATCTAGCCAATAATGGTTTGCTGTGGCAACAATAACCGATAAGACGATGCAAGGATAAATAATGGCGAGTATGACGAACAATATCTGCTTCAATGATAAGCTATTGCTTTTTCGATCGCGCGATCTCTGCAGGACACCCGAGTGATAAACGAAGGTGCAGCCGATAACAAAGGCATAGGTAAAATGCAGACTGGGCATGGCAGCAAACTGATTCACAGACTTGCCGCTAGCCCAAATGCTTTCGGCGTGCTCTTGACGAACGGTGTCGTAAAAGCTATAGGATTTGGGTAGCAGGCGTGGGGGCATGCAGGGGTAGATGCAAAATGTTAAGTGCGTCGAACAATACTGAAAGTATTGTGGTCCGGTGCAGCATAATAGTACCAAGAAAGAAATCTGGGTGTATAAAATAGGAGTGCATTAATACAGAGACTCTCGCACAGTTATGAGAATCAATGGTGCTATACTCACAGAACAGACTCTAGGATATGTATGAGGGAGTAGGCTTAATTAAAGAATGTCATCATAGCAGGGTGGTTGTTTACGAAGAAGGCTTGGAATTTGGCTTCCTCGATTGCAAAGATGAAGCGAAAAATTGATCGATGTTCGAAGTTCATTATACTGATGCCGTGATCCTGGGCGACCTGTACAACACCAATACTTGCAGGCGATAGCCATTGCGAGGTACTCTTGGTGATTGAATAAAACAGGTAGTTGATCGCCCAGTAGAACATTTCGACCAGAAAAGGGAATTTCTGCATGACCCGGCTGTGGATGTGATGTGTCCAGCGGGATGAGTCTGGATTTTTGATGAATCTACCACAGACAATGTGACCTTCCGGTCGACGGGGCTGATATTGCGACGGGCGATCAGTCGCCGTGAGTAGGCAATATGGAGGACTTCCGTGGACTTGATTCTCTAATCCCCATGTCCTTTTTTTCTCCCAGATGCAGAAGTTGCGGCGCCGGTTTATGATAAGGGAGCTAATCATGATGCTGACTACAACCTGAACAGCTCTGTTAGACTATAAACTGCGTAAGTGTAATATGTGCTTCCCATTATTGAGAATTTAGACGTACAATGGGCTCGACCCAGGAATGAGATTGGAATTGTGGCTCGCCAAGGTTGGGGTGACTAGCACCAGGCGATGGAGGATTGACCGGCATATTAGCAGAGATACTCGATCACAAATATATCAAATAGGTATTCGTGAACAGACAGAAAATCGAGTAAAGAAAAAATGGTATGACTCGATTTGCCGTGGTGAGGTTGTTAGACTATAGTCACGATTATGAAGAACTGAAAGATGTGGAAATACTGCTTCCGAGAAGCACGGTCATCGCAAAGGTTTAAAGCATGACCAAGACCCTTTTTTTTTCTGGGTCAATGCTCCGAGATAGCCGGACAAATCAAGGCTCCGGTGCTTTGATTGCTATATTCCTCAAATTCTTGGTTCCCCTATATTCCCCACCCGGGCCTTTGCAGCGCCAGTCCGCGATAGTGAGGCTGTGGGTTAAAGCAGGGATATACTGGAGCTCATGGAAGTCTGCAACTCGGATGTCGGACTCTTAAAAGCCCGGAGAACGAGGTTGCGCTGGTGCCGAAGCTTTCTGAGCATGTTTCCGTTTTTTCCCTCACCTCTGTAGTCAACTATTGGAATAACTTTGGAGAGCTTTGGCATAAAATTCCGTGAATTGCGTGGTATTTCTGCCGATGATTCTGGTAACTTGGCCTCTGGAGAAGACGGGCTCTATGTACGGCTTAGACAAACCATAATCCTTTCCATTCTACCTCTCTCACGCTCGAGTCTATTTCGTGTTGATAGACGGTGGAGTCCCTCTATTGGATTCAGAAGCAGCAATTCTTTCTCCTATAGCCATCTTTACTTCCCCCTCATGTACCCCATAGACCTTTAAAAACTAAGGGGTAGATTATCGGTATTTCGGACCAATATCTCGTTCAACGTTGGGAGCTCTCCAGCCAGGCGACTACGTAACACCTTCTCGCGCCCGCGGGGAATCATCACTTTCTCATAGCATTGAATTGCTTCAGGGAAGTCCTGCTTAGGGTGCGAAAGTTGACGTGCCAAGTCGCAGGCGTCTTTGATGGCGGTATTAGCGCCGGCGAGATGGAATGGTATCATCACATGAGCAGCATCACCGAGTAAAGTCACCCGGGACGAGGTTGATGGAACTTCAGGAAGATAATACTCGATGAAGCGAAGTGGAGGTTGTGCCATGTTCTCCGGCTTGGTGGTGCGGATGATATCGGTCAGAATTGGGGCAAAGGATTTAGTGATCTCAAGACTGCGGTCATACAGCTCTTCGCCGCTCGCATTTTGTACCCATGCACTGTCTCGCTCCGGATCATCGCTTTGATAACAACAAGCCCAATAGTAACTGGCTTCCGAGAGATCTTCTGTGGTCCCGAGGAGGCCGATCAGGTATCGTAACCCAGGTCCGTAAGAAAACAGTCCCGCAGTGCCTATTTTGTGAAGAGGCTCGTACTGCTCTTTGGACAGCTGGACCTCTCCTACAAGTGGAATGTACTTGCTCTGCATCGGTTTCGGGGAGTCAAATAACTGTTTGCGAACTAGTGATGTATATCCGGATCAGTATCCCATCAAAGGTGAACAGTGCGGTGATGGGTGCAAGGACGAAATGCCTACCAGCACTATGGGCACCATCTGCTCCAACGATAATATCTCCTGTGAAAGTTGTTCCATCCTTGAAATATGCAGTAACACCATAATCCGATTCCTCGTAGTGATCAAATTCCTTGTCGTTCTGTAGATCAATGTCCTGGCGCAACACTTCGCGGAGAGCTTGACGATTCACACGAAGCAAACATCCAGGCTGTGCGTACTCTGTCCCACCAAGCATAGCTGTCTGCTGGCCCGTCATGCAATTGATGATTGCAAAAGAGTCGAGGCTACCAGTTTGGTGATTAACACTAGCAGTAGGAATTTTTCGGAAGATGTCCTCCGGCAGGAGCTCCTCTAGGTCTGAGAGGCATCTTTCGGCCGATGTGTTAGTTATTCCGAATGAGAACCAGTACCAGTCTTTTTGCTAAAGTTGAGATGGTAATGGTCGCGGGCAGAGAAATGTCACTTACTCAATTAGTGCAACTGCCCAACCTTGCTTTCGTGGTTGGCTGGCTTTCTCGCGGTCAAATATCTCAAAGGGTATGTCATATTTTCGCAAACAGTGAGCGAGTACCAGTCCACCTGGCCCCGCCCCGATGATGAGAACTTTCTTTTTGTGACTTGAATGTGTCATATCCGTAGGATTTTAGAAATATCGTGTAAGAGTCACAACACTGAATTCAAATGATGATATGATCGGGACTTGGGGAAATATGTAAACGTATTGAGCCTGTGTAGAGAGGGAAGGTATCTTCAATTAAATATCAATAACTCCACTGTGGGGTTTTGAAAACAAAGGTCTGCATCTTGCTATGAGTTTGTTCTCTGTAGAAACGCAAAGTCTAGTTCTCGGAGATACTTCAAGGCTCCGGACTCATTGCGCGACATATCGGCTTCAAGGTAATTATTCGGAAGCGAGGGCCAAAGCCCGATCACCACTTTACCCGAATGATCAGCAGAGGGCTCGGCTCGTCATTCATTTCCTCCGGCCCCCTCCATTTGCTGACCACCAATGCGCCCACTAACAAATTTGTGGGTGGTATTTACGATATGGTGGAATGCTCGCTTTGAATTCTAGTGGAGTCCGGACACCTCAAGCAAAAATAAATTGACCTCAGGGCCCCGGCCAGCAACTTGAGCAAATCTCGCAGAATTTTCCAGAACTACACAATTATGGAAGTACCAGACCGCCCTGTCAGTTTTGTTCCAGCGAAGAGTGGGGAGATCTTAGTGCTGGGCAACTTGAAGCTGCGTGTTATGGAGGATGGATCAAACACGGGTAATTGTGCACATCAGAAGATGATATATCAACTCTAACAGAAACATCAGACATGCGGATCAGTTCAGCTGAGCTGATCATTCCTCCTGGCGCTCATGGGCCACCACCGCATTGGCACGAGATGCACGATGAAACATTCCTGATTACTCAAGGCACCATCCGCTTCCATATACCCGGCAAGCCGAACGTCGACGCCCATGCCGGCGATTATGTCGTGGTCCCAACCCGCAGCCCCCATACCTTCTCCAATCCCGGTGACGTGGAAGCCAGATTCTTCAATACATATACACCTGCGTTCTACATCAACTACTTCAAGCTCTTGAGTGAGATGTCAGAGGAAGGGAAGCCAATGAGCCCGGAAGCAAACCAGAAAGCCATGAGCTACTTTGCAACTCTCCCCATCCCAGAGCCATGATTAGCAGCATATTGATTGAAATTGAAAAGGAGTGGAGCCAGGGTCAGGTGCTTCAGCAACTGTATGGAACTCGGAAGTCTGTACACCATTGAATTCGGTGCCGAGGGGGATTTTGTCGGTGATGAGATAATTTTTCGAATTTGAATCAGTAAAGAATCAAGAATTCAATTTCCCAAGCGCGCTCTGGGTTTTTTCTGGTCTTTCCGTTGCATGAATCATTTTAGAGAAATAATGAAGTAGAGGAAATTTTGTCCACTGTTCACCCAGCACATTCATCAATGCCCAACTGCCTGATATCATGCTTTAATTCCTTGTTTCCCATGCTTTCTTTAATTGCATTCCCGCACATAGGCTGCCTGATGGGGGATTTATTACTCTATGAACTTGAACCACCATCATATTCCACCCGTTTTCCGTATCGTGACCATGGAGCCTTAGACCCGAATCAATACGAAGTGGTTTTGTCCCAAAACATTTTCCACTGGACAAACAGGCCAGGTGTCGGAATAGGCGTCAATCAATCTCGACACTTCCCAGATCACGGCATATGAACACCATTTTGTTCCTGATTTCTCCAATAAAGGTATGATCCCAAATCTTTATCCAGACCCAAAGAACGTCGTGAATTGAAGACCTCTCAGCTGTTCAGAATGTGGGTGGAGATCCCTCTGGATTTCCCACGCCTCAATTCAGTCCCGAATCCGATGAAGCAATCATGGAAGTGAATGGAACGAGAACTGCTATTCTGCGCAATTCTCAGTGAACAGCCATACCATATTCAGCTGCATGCGAAGAACCACTGTACATGGCGCCAATGGAAGTCATTGCGAGGTACAAAAAAGGATCAACAGAGTCATAATCGAAACCTTGTCGCCAGGATGTAGGGCAAAGGTCATGGAAGTCTTCGATGAACCAGGTGACAAAACCGTGCCCCTCCCGACTTCGTCATCCAAGTTCGTCTTTGTTTTCGCCTCCTTCTACGGTCCCATCTGCTGGAATACCACTCCTCCGATTTTATCCCTGTCAGGACGATCGTAGCCTTGTTCTGCTCTGACAGATGGCCCTCATGTTCCGACGCCCAATTATGAGCACGTTGCTCGGTGACCTGAACCGTCGTCGTGGTAGTGATTGAATTTGACGATCCGGTCGGGTCGGTCAGTCGAGGTTCGAAGCTCATTCTAGCGAAGCTGAATATGTTTTTAACCCGTGCTAGGTTGTTCTGGCTGAAATTACCGGACAGAGTAATAGTTCTCGACCTCATCTCGTCTTGGAGGGTGGCTTGTATTATTTCTTGGGTCGGCGGTGAAGGTGCGCATACATATACATGTCCCATGGGCGTCTTATGCCGAGCACCAAATGGTAATGGGAGACGGATATGGGTGAATTGGACACCTGTTGCTGGGACCTGTTGCTGGGTAAAATTTCCCCCGAACAAACGGCCTCATGAGAAGCACCTATCTCGGTATTAATATTGTCTTAATTTATTCCAGAACATTTCGAAATCAATTCGGACATCGGTATAGGAATGCCTCATATAGTCGTTATCGACCTGTGCTATAAAATCGCCAGTATGTCCTATATAATCACCTTTTTCTATTAGATTCCTCGATATTATTGTCAATATTGTAGCGTAGGGTTAGGGTTAGGGTTAGGGTTAGGGTTAGGGTTAGGGTTAGGGTTAGGGTTAGGGTTAGGGTTAGGGTTAGGGTTAGGGTTAGGGTTAGGGTTAGGGTTAGGGTGAGGGTGCGGGCTGGGGTTCGGGCTAGGGTTCTGGCTTACGTGCAGTCTTGGTGTCGCGCACTTTAACTTGCCTGCGTGTGGCTACTCTGTCTGTCTGCAGTTACTCGATG
>NW_020798207.1:0-70733 GCF_002237265.1 Aspergillus thermomutatus | reverse complement strand
CCCCCGTCTTCCCCCTCCCCCAGACACAGCAGACCTCCAATGCAGCCTCCCTCACTAGTGCTTCCACAATCCTCGAGCTCTTCTGCTACACCAACTATAGCCTCTCGGCTCAAACCGCCAGCGGCGAGGGATCCCTCGTTTCAACCTCCCGCGTACCCTCATGCCATCTCCCCAGGCTACCAGACTCCCCATCCCCACATTACCATCGACCCGGTCAGCACCGCGCATATCCCCTCGTTGACTCGCATCACGGGTCTCCTCCTACCCATCCGCTATCCAAACTCATTCTACACGGCGACAATCACCGACCCCGTCATCGCATCAGTCTCACGCGTCGCGGTCTACCATGATCATCCCGTAGCCGCGGCACCGTCTACCACCCCGTCACCCGCCGCATCGAGCTTAGGAGCAAGTACAGGGACAGACAAAGTCATCGGCGGCATTAGATGCCGACTTGAACGCCTGCTCGCCACGGCCCTAGAGCCCGGAACGAGTTCTCATTCGCAGAAGCCGGAGCCAACGAATCTCTACATTCAGACTCTCCATCTGCTCTCCCCGTATCGGGGCTGTGGTGTTGCGGCCTCCCTGCTCAATGCTATACTTTTCGCTTCTCCGCCTTCGCCTTCATCCTCCTCATCCTTTGCTTCTTATAATGTATCAGAGCTGGTGAAACATTACAACATCCGCACTGTCACGGCGCATGTCCATGAAGCCAACGAGGAGGGTCTGAGGTGGTACATTGCCCGAGGATTTCAGGTAGAAGAGGGCCTGGTGGAGAACTACTACCGACGACTGAAGCCTTCTGGAGCGAGGATCGTCAAACTGGCTCTGCAATGGAATGATGATGGTGACTCAGACGGTACCGCTCAGAGCAGCTCAGAGCAGACTCGTCCCGCCCAGAATGATGCCAAGGGCGAGGACGAAGATGACGACTGGGAGAAAGTCGAGGCCGAGGATAGCGATGGCCCGGATGCCCATGGAGTTCGGCCGTTTACGGAGTCAAGGATCCTGGAGGCGGATGATGGTCCCACAAGGAAACGGAAGGCGGACGATGAGCCCCAGAGACATTGATCTGACACGTTCCTTTTCCGCAATCTCTTCCACTGCTTTCATTGCGTGTTTTTTTGTCCATGTTTTCAGCATTTGTTTGTTTTCCTTCTTGCCGTCCTGGATACCCTCCCCTTACGAGAACTGTTTTGACCGAGCTATAGACGCAGGCACAGAAGTTGGTTGCACACGCTGTAGATTGTCATGTGTGCTGGGAAGTACATATTTCGCATCGAATCTACACCAGAGCCGTTGTACAGAGCCTTATATTTCATGTTTCACGAAGAGCTGTATTTACACACGCACGCAACGATGTCAAAATGAATGTACAAGCAAGACTCGAATAGCGCGACGTCTCGAGAGATGCATCGCAAACACAATAAGAAGGAAACGCGGGTATCAACTTCGCTGCGTACAGCGGAGTATTTCGCTAATTGCAGTCATTAAAATGCCTCGTCCCATCTCGTCATATATTGTAGTTCTCGGCATGCAGGAAGATTTCATCTTTGCACGAATCCATCATCACCTGCTGCTGGAGCCGCGCCACGGTTTTCGTGGCCTCAATTCGCATGCTCGGAGGCCCACAGACAAAGACGCACGTACGGCGGCCAAATGTCTGCGAGTATTCCGTGAGTATGCGCGGGATATCTGGTCGGACATGGTCAATTCGCCAGCCATCCCTCCTTTGCAACGGAAGCGATGCAAATCGAGGCGTCGGTTTCTGCAGTATGGAGGGGGTGTTCGGAAATCCGAAGTCAAAGGGAACATTGGCAGGGCTGGTTTGCAAGCCGGGCAATGCCGTGCAATGCCGACTGCTGCTGACGGGAGAGGTGTAGATTCGGGGCAAGGAAGTGATGGCGTCTTCGTTTTCGCGACGCAGCTCTTTCTCGCGCTCGAGATCGCCGGCTGCTTCTTCGCGAATGTATGCCGAGTTTCGCTTGTCCAGGCCTGAAAGCATGTTGTATATCTTTTCCTGGACGATATCATGGCCAGGCTGCTGTCCGGAGTCGTCCTGCGTCGGTCCCGTCAAGAAGAAGTGGCAGTGTACCGTGTTGGGAGGCGCGTGTTCTCTGCAAATCCTCAATTCTTCTCGGAACCACTCGATGGCTTCTGGGCTTCTCAGAGCCCAGATTACACGAACCCTCTTCGTGACGGCTTTCCCGTCACGCATCTTCTTGATCAAATCCAACAGTTGGCTCGCAACCGCCGTGATACCACTTCCGCCAGCGAAGAAGATCACGTCGTCGAAGGCGGCCATCTCACGCCGCATCCCTCCGTAGGGACCTTCTAGGAACGCTGTCCACGTCTTGTACGGCCCATGTTCAAAGGCCTTCAAGAAAACTTTCCGTGTGAAGCCGCCAGAAGGACGGAAGACGAGGGCCAGGTCGCGATAGTTTTCCCCGTACTCTGACGGAAAATCATCACTACACAAGGACGCAATCGTGAAAGGATGTCGACCGAGAGGAGAAATGCCGGGCATGCGAAGATAAACGTATTGGCCTGGTTTCCATCGTATCCTGGTGGCAACGGTGACCTTGATGGCATTATGAGGGAGGATGGTCACTGCTGACTCTTCTCCTATCATGAAAGACATGCGAAAAGGGCTCGTCCAATTGAGATAGAAGAGTCGCACAGCATACGACATGACCCAGATGGAGATGGTGGCCCACAAATAGTTCCACGACGCCAAAAAGTTCTTACAGTGCCAGAAAAGCATGGCAACAAAGACGACCGAGACGGGCAGGTGGAGGAGCAAGAAGAGCTCGTACATCCAGCTTCGAAGCGCGGGAAGTGAATGGATACATAGGAATACCAGTGGCACCAGCGCAGCCAGACCTGTCCCGTAGACCCAAACGTGGCGCGGAAGGTATTGTTGGTACCATATGAGAGCCCCATCCTCCCAGATTGGCGTAACGAAGAATGGAATTGTGTGTACCAAGCTCAAGAACAGACACAGGTAGCCTGCCCAGCGATGAAGCACGTTAAGGCGTTCATGACCGAAACCAGTAAGCATGCTGATGAAATTGGCCCTGGTACTGAGCGCGACGATCCAGGGCACCATGGCTACGGCGATCATGCCGGCGCGAATGGCCAACGGTGGAGATCCAATGGCAATAGATGAGTAGTACAGCGGCTGCGGTACGAAAGAATATAGGGTAACGAAGACCAACGCTGCGAGCACGACAGCAGAAGCTCCTAGCGACGGGAAAACGATGCGCAGCTTCCCAATCCGCAGCACGGGGAGAGGCCGGTAGAATATCCATCGCAAGAAGGCAACTGTATTATTCAACGGGGCAATGGTTGAGATCGACGACTGCTGTTTCTTGACACCGGGTAGAGGGCCACGAGATGGAAAGAATTGTGTAGTGGAGCTGTCGGTGGCGGCACTTGGAAGCTCATACTCGTCCTGGGGAGAATTGCCCTCTGATGCGTCCGCCAGGTCTTCCTTGTACAATGCGATTCTCATTTTATCGCTCCAAACATGGTAGAACCGAATGATGGTTGCAAGAGCGAGCAGGACAACGGAGAAGTAGATCCAACCCAGGCCATATTTGCCCGATTGAGACCATGGGTCTCGTTGACGCTCTGCGACCTCAGCTGGGGTGGTAGAGGCTGTGGTAGGTATAATGATACGCTTCACCAGTGAAGCCACTATATCCCATTTTATCGGCATGGTGCGTTTCTTGTACGCAACGAATAACTTGGACCTGCCGAGAAGAGACGATCTGCTGTATGAATGACAGCCTCGCTAACCTAGATATCTTCCTTCCCTGGCACGTGGTGCTGTGACTCGATGAAAGGGGGGCATCGATGAGCAATTAGTGCATTCTGAATATCTTGATCGATGCGTGTAATTAGAAGATGACTACCAGTCAGGATCTGAAGTATAAATCGTACAGAGAGGAAAGAGGAAGATCTGCGACCAGCCCGGGAAATTGAAGGTGCAGATGTACATTGTATGAGAGAACTTTCACTTCAAGCGTGGGAAGAGGGGAAAGATGAGAGCTTACCGCTGCACAGATTATGGCCTTCTTGGCTCCATGTGTGATCCAACATACTTTCCAATGTTGGCGTGCATGATGTGATGAGAAAAGTTGCTTATCATTATGGTTAGTTTGGTATGTGATGAGGGGGAAACAAGCTCTTCTGTCAGAATCAGTTAGCGAGGAGAGACCATGGGAGTACTCTGAGTCGACAACATAACATACAGCCTAAGCTAAAGTGTGCATCTGCACAGCGGTCATCGCGTGGGGCAGAGAGTCCAGAACGTGTGCATTTTGATTGTCCTATCACATTTTGGAGAAAGTGTTGCAATACCACAGCCTTGATTTTCTTCCTCTGTTCTTCAAGCTAACCGGCAAAGAAACAACAAGTGAGATTGTCGGATTTAGCGCCAGCCATTGTGACTTTCCCCCAATCACACATCCAAAAGGCTAAGAAGACGGTGACGACGCCATCAAGGCCTGCATTAGCGGAGATTTATGCTGCATATGAATGATTCAGTCAACAAGCATAATCACTCATGAGTGGGCTAAATTCAATGTTGTCGGGCTTTGGTGATAGAGTGAGAATTGTGAGATGAGGCAGATAATGTTCCGAGGCATAGGTGCAGTGAGAGGAGACGAATATCGAATACTACTCTGTCCAGCAGTGATAACGAGAACCTTCGAAGCCTCAGTATTTTATTCTATATTTTCTGGTAAAGACAGTCAATCTCAAGATGGCCTGGCTGCCACCGAATCCCACAGTCCCAACACCAGTTCTGCCGACATAAGCAACCTGTCCACAGCGACAACCATTAGCCAACGTATGTACCACAAGGGGAAACGCCGGTGCTTACATCGCATGAATTTGCATCCCCCAGCTCGCTCTGTCGGCGCCTGGCAGTTCGGGCATGGTTTGGGAAGCTCATGGATCGTTCGACCGCTTGAAAGCTCCTCATTCGTCGAATCTAGCCGACCATGTGGCCTTCCAGAACTGTATCCGAGCCTGGCATCGCTCTCAGCTTCTCTTCGGGGTGTCCTTAGTCTGTTAAATCCTGGAAATAAACACCGAGCTTCTCTTCGGTCGTTTATCCGTATCTCCGACGTGTCGGGTCTCGGATTGACAAGCCGATCGTACTCCTCGCAGGTCAACCCTTCATGCCAAACTGTATCACGATGAATGAAGCAGGTTCGAGTGCCACAGGAACCGCAGACAACAATTGGATCCTCGAGTCCACCAGCATGTAGCTGTCCGTATCCGCAATCTGTCCTGACACATGGGACGAATTCAGCATCTTCTTCCAGGATTTGCCAAGTTCGCTTGGTATCATAGGCCTGGAAGGTTCGTCTGCTGGACCACCGTTGTACCTCCTCATCAGATAGCTGTTCAAGGCAGATTGGACATGACAGAAAAGTGGCGCCTGACGAGAGCTGTTTGTCTAGACTTCGACGAAGGCAGGTGAAGCAGATATGCATCCCGGGCAAGAATCCGTGATCGCAGCCAGCTGCAATGGGAGGCTGTGGGTAAAATCCATTTTCGAGGTCACCGAAGCAGACAACACATGTCAATAGTTGCTCATCTGAGGCATTTCTATCAAATCGAGGCTGCGGGCAAGGTGGTGGGCTGGGTGGTTCTTTGTGAAGCAGAGAAAGCACTGCGCCGGCTGTGGCCGCATCGCTCCAGCAGTTGATTTCATCATCAGCGTTCCATCTGATGGTGGATTGAAAAGAAGACGGGGTATCTCCACCATTGAGAAAAAGGCCGTCGTCCCTTCTTCTTTGCGCCAGAAAGTGATGTCGAGCATGGTCGTTCGGTGACAAGGGCGATATGACAGGCGAAACATCATTGCGGGTCAGATCGAAGGGGTTCTTCATGTATGTTGGCGAACAAGGGCTGACTAGGGCGTCTCTCGTACGCCGCTCCTCAGGCGAACCGCGAGAAGAATTTCCATACTTCGGACTTGCAGTAAAGCCGAGTTCATCTGGAGTTCGGTGCATTTCCCTGCTACACCACAATCTCATTATTGGTAGAACATACAGCAGTCATCCGTCATACTTTCTATACCCCGAAAGAGGTCCCATATGAATGTTAATAAGACTGGTTTAAAGCAGATCTTAAATGAAGGTCGATGAACTGTGCGCCCAACCCAGACCATGCGATGGGCCAAAAAATTGGCTCTTCCCGAAGAATACGAGACTGCGATACATCGTCAGGGCGCCACATGTACAAGATGTGCTCCTGATCTTGAAATTTGAACCAGTTCAACATCTGCATTTCGGGCGGGGAAGTAAAAATGGAAATCATGACCAGATCTTCGAGGGGTTTCGCCTAAGAAAAAAGGGTTGAACACGAGTCATATATCGATCAACACGAGAAGGTCGAAGAGCCATGAGCTCGCAACCTTAATAGTTGTTGATCCACTCAAATCAAACGACCCGAAAGCGTCGAAAAAAGGGCTTCTTCCGTGATGACCAGTGATTGCGCACTTCCCACGCTCATATCAATCATCTGCGTCGCTTCCTCTCTTCGACACCGAAAGCAGTAATAAGCTCAACCGACACACATAGAGATGTGCAGTTGGATACTCATGGTCTCCCAAGGTCAACCGCAAACTGCACTGGAGATCAATCTCAACCGAGTCGTTCGGGAACCAATGGGATCGACGGCTTCTCGTATTTATAATTAGAAGATAAAAGGACGATCTTTGACTTCAGACTCAGAGAGTGATGTTGGCTGAACCAATCTATCACAGTGCGCTAGAAAAGCGATATCGATTGCATCCTGAACTCTGGCCCCTTGAGCCAGTGTTCATTTGCATGGCTTCACGCGTTTAATTTCCCGTTTCATCCTTTCGGCCTTTGGCTTCGGATTTGACCTTGGCGTTTTGTCTGATGCAATTGCCAATTCAATGACATACACTGAGCAACCTCTAAATAACCATTATAATCCGCACCTCGTGCAAGCCAGATGTTGCAACAGAAGACTTGTCAGGGTGTTCGATCATTCGAATAATCTCGAAGGGTCATGAACTCCGGTTTCATTGTTGCTGATAACTCTTTAGACCCGAGCATCAGATGGATGAATAGAATAGATAGATTCGTATTCAAAGCACTGGAGTGTCAAACTTGTAGCATCTTAACGAGGTTGAAAGTATTTGTTGAACTCATTGCTCCTATAATCACCTGTCGTGGGCAACAGGCTCTCACCGCTTCCGCACCTGCAGCGGATTCTGCCGCATAAAAATAGGTAATTCAATGCTGCATTATTTTCTTCCCGCAGAACAAGCGACAAGTCAAAGAAGTCGACAGTCGGCTGCTCGTTGACTTACCTGCCAAATTCGGTTGTTATCCTTTACTAGACCTGAATCTCCCCAGTCCAGATGGCTCCCGCTGCAGCATCGACAGCTGCACCGTCAGCCCCGCCATCCCTCTCACTACCACCATCTCAATTCGCCCGGCTCCAACCCCACGCCTACCTCCTTGCCCATCTTTCACCTCCTCCATCAAGCAGTCAGCCTTCGATTCGAGCCAATGGCCGTTCTACCTCCCAGTTCCGCGTTACTTCGGCGAACACCGGCTCTTTGACGCATACGAACGGTAGTGCCGTGGTCAGAATTGGTGACACTGCAGCGGTCTGTGGGGTTCGCGCTGAGATTCTTCATACCGATGACATTGCCTCGTGGAGTGTCTCACGAGCATCGGTACCTACTTCTACGAACAAGCGGCGGAAATTAACCAATACCACTGAGAAGCCGACTGAGACAGCCAGCGATGACAACGATGACGAAGACGAAGACGACGAATCGCACATCCAAAACCTTAATTTGCTTGTGCCTAACCTTTCGCTCAGCACTGGCTGCGCACCTGGATTTATCCCGGGTGCTCCACCCTCGGCGCTGGCGCAGTCGCTCTCACATCAAATCCTAACACTCCTACACAGTACCCGCTTAGTCCGCGCAGAGGACCTGCGAATCTGGTATCAGTCGCCGAACTTGGGAGCAGAGGAATTGGAACGGCATAATGAGAGCGAGCAGATGGATGTGGATGCTCAAGATGGTGATGCGGGGGGTGTCAAGAGCAGAGAAATCAAAGCGTTCTGGGTGCTTTACATTGATGTGATGATCATCTCCCTAGCCGGCAATCCTTTTGATGCTGCCTGGGCCGCTGTATTGGCTGCACTTCGGGATACGAAATTGCCCAAGGCATGGTGGGACGTCGATAATGAGATGGTGGTGTGCTCGGAGGCGGTTTCTGAGGCGCACAAACTGTCTCTGCGAGGTATGCCTGTCGCCAGCTCGTTCTGTGTCTTCGAGGCAGATGCAGCTTCTGGATGGAGAAAAGTCGTTATTCCCGATGCTGAAGAAGAGAGGAAGATTGAAGAAAGTAACAGGAAAGGCATTCAGCGAAGGTGGATCCTCGCTGACCCCGATGGATATGAGGAGAGTTTGAGCCAGGAGAGGATTTGCATCGTGGTTGACAAAGAGAACGCGGGACAGGGGAAAACAGTGATTGTAAAAATGGAGAAGAACGGTGGATGGGCAGCGGACACTAGAGAGCTGAAGCAGCTGGTTGACATCTCCGCGCAACGATGGGATGATATGAAACGGATCCTTGATAGTTGCTGATTCGGGCGGGTTGACCTGAATATATCTTAACTTTAAGGGCGATGATGATACCATTTGAAATCTTTGAAGGACTTTTTGAAACAGATCATTCTACCTTACTTTCTACCTTCCCGTAGGATATGCATGCCGAGTTCGTCCGTCCCAACTCCACCTATCCCAACCGAATTGCAAAACGCAAATATCTCATGGAATCCGTTCGTAGCAATCAATCCCAAAAAAAAAAAAACCTAAGAGGCACTGACTTTGGCGACTCTAGGACTTCTTCGCTGTCTCTTTGCCGGTGGCTCATCATCGCGATTTGCTGCACTCGGGACGGACAAGCTCTCCTCGCTTGTGGGAGTCTCACCCCTGTTGGTTTGGGTTTTGTGTGATTCGGTCTTGCCCTTCCTGGGTAGCGAGATGGATATTGAAACTAAATCCAACTCCTTCCCCTCGTCTGCACCTTGCGATTTCTCATTTGGTCCTCTCTCCGCTTCCGCCGAGCTCTTGGTCTCCCCACTCTCCGACTTCTTCTCCTCTGTTTTTTCCGTGGCATTGTCAGGCGCTCCAGAGTATAATGCTTTGATATCGCCTGATAGGATTCGTAGAAAGAGACTCTTTGTGTTCTTAACTGGAGCTTCATCTTCCTTCTTTTTCTCCTTCTCATTTGTAGCCTCCTGTTCGCTTTCTTCGGCATCGGAGAATTCCCACATCTCGCGAAGTTCTCCTCTGAGGAGCGCAGTTCCCCACAGGAAAGAAAGCACTCCTGGAACTAAGTAAAGGAGAGCTGGTTGAGCATGGTTGGAGTATTGCATGGCCGCAAGGGTCGATATCATTCCGACAACGTATGCAATCAGGCTGGCCTTGAAATAAGGCTTGGGAAAGGACTTTGCGTCCCGATACGGGGGCTCTAGCTCATGTCCACGCGGTGCCACAGGCCAAGCCCAGAACCGTTCACCCCAGCCGCCAGTTGCAGACTGGTATTGGGGCTTGATGATCTCCGGCCCTTTGGGCTCGAGCCGCGCTTTTTCAATGCCCTTCTTCTTGTAGTAGAGAAACAGGTCAAATCGGAGCGCCAGTCCCACCATCATACCGGGAATGACAATGTCTCCCAGTCCCAGCATCGCCAAGGAAATGGCGTCCGGAGCTTCACCGGGAGCAGGTGGGCGGGGAAACAAGAGCTTAATTGGTACATCTAGCTTTGTAGCGACTGTCACCATCAACGGAGTGTAGAAAACAAAGTAGATATCATAGAAGAACAAAGAGCACAGAATAAGTGACCCAGTTTTGAATGTTGACGGCGACATGAACTGCAGCGCACCGTAACAGAAGCTGAACCCCAGAAAGTTCGTCAGCCACCATGGCTTCATCACAAATGCGAAGTACCCGACAGCAGACAGAGCCAGCAGCGCACTGATAACGTCCAGCAGGCCTACCAGACATTCGCCGTTGAAGAGGCCGCGCACGTGAGCCCGAAGCTTCACCCTCTGATACGCCACGTTGCGACACACCCAAAGACCCGCCACCAAGGCAGTAGGTAATGGAATCGAGCCGAAAATGCCTGGAAGGGGAGTATGGCGGAATTGTATCGACCCCTGGGTATCATCCTGCTGAGCGGCTATGAAAACTCGTTCTGACTGTTTCGCCTTCCAAGTCTTGCCAGCGTAGCGATATCGCCGCGGGAAAACAAAGGATCGCAAGACCAAAAGACTGTCTTTCAGGAATGCGACTGCAAAAAATAGGCCCATCTGAGAAAAGTAAAAGCTAAGAACCTTGTTCAATATGGCTGGGTCATCCAACCATTTGATGATCAAATACAGACCACCGAGAGTGAGACCGGCAGTCAAAGGGAACATCAGCGCATCAGTGGGCTCAAGGCCCTCCATCTTCTGTACGGTCCCCAGTCCTTCCTCGTCTTCTTCCTCATTGTCTGTTTCATTGTTATTCGTATCTTTCTTAAGAGGTTTGGCAGCGGATGAGGGTCTCGAAAGGGATGCATGAGCGCCAATGTAAATAGGAAAGAGAGCCGAAACGAGAAGATGTCCGTATGTCGGGAGGAAAGGTTTGATCTTCGTGTACTGATAGATGGCCTGCCCCAAGAGCTCCGCAAGTGGACTGACCTCATCCATGGCAACTGCGAGACTCAGGGTCACAGGTAGGAAAGTAGAGAAAGAGAAATAATCTTCAGCTTAAGTTGAGAATATTCATCTGGTTGCGCTGTGGTTGGAAATCAGTTCATAGCTGTAGGAGGCTGTGTTTATCAAAGAGTGACAAAAGTGTCGAAGCTCTGTGTTTCCCGATGATGATTGCCAAGACAAGCATCTCCATCCCCACCGCAGGATCAGTAGAAAGGTCACATACAACCTTCTGCTCTGTTGGAACCTCAATCTTGAAGATATTCGATTTCTTCCTTTGACCACTTTCAGGTAATAATGGCGACTGACGTGGTATTTGACACGAGTATGGTAGGACTACCCTGTGGCCACACAGCAATTGGCTCCTCTAACGTATTCTAGGGCTCGTTCACGGTAGAGCTTTACAACGAGCATGCGCCAAAGGTAAGCAAGGAACTTATCCTCCGACCTGGGCGCTCTTCACATGCTGATATATACATGACTAGACTTGCAGGAATTTCGCGACTCTTGCCCAACGAGGTTATTACAACAACGTAATTTTCCACCGCATTATCCCCAATTTCATGGTACAAACCGGAGATCCTACTGGTACCGGCAGAGGAGGCAGCTCAATCTACGGCGAGAAGTTTGAGGATGAAATCCATCCGGGTCTCAAGCACACAGGAGCTGGTGTCTTGAGCATGGCAAACAGTGGGCCCAACACCAACGGCAGCCAGTTCTTCATCACCCTTGCGCCTACACCGTGGTTAGATGGAAAGCACACAATTTTCGGTCGAGTAAAAAGCGGAATGCGAGTAATACAGCGAATGGGACTGGTCAAGACGAATACCGAGGATAGACCCGTCGATGAGGTCAAGATTATTCGCGCCAATGTCGTGGAAGAAGGCGAGGAGTGAGGTGAGCTGCAATGCGGTCTATCGCAGACGTATTTCAGGATTCGAGGCTATATGCACATGTCATCGCTATCTTCATCACACGCCTCTATCAGACGGAGCCTGGAGAAGGATACTCGAAGATAACAGCCTAAACCTCCAGTATGCGGGCTTGATGTACCGCTTGGCGTCGTGGTGACAAGAAACGCAGCAGTCGAAACGATGCGCCATGCCCGCTCAGGCAGGAGAATTTTGTACTGAAATTGCTACATGTATATGCCATCTGGCTACCTATTGGACAGCACAGAAATCTACAATATGACGATATGTATCACTACAAACGAACCGCTTCCATCAGATGTCTCCATCCGGAGCAGCAGATACAGAGTGATATAATCCGATCTACCACTCCCTGTAAGGACAAGACCAATGAAGGCTTGTCAGCATGAGACGAATCTGCTATGGTTGAGTGCAGAATGCCTGTGCAGAGCACCGGGGAGTGGTGTGGTAGAAGAAAAGAAGATTCTCTGCGTGCAATCTTTTAAAGGTGCTAAGGTAGCGAAGCTGTCTAACTTGATTTAGAATAGTCGGATCCTGACGTAGCTAGGCTCGGAGCTCAGAAGGCCAACGAAGTGAACGAACAAGATTTAGCAGATTATCTCGGATGAGAGAAATGACAGTACATAATGTTAGGCTGGAAAGGGATAGGTTCTATCAATGAGGAGGAAAGCAACCGAGCGGACATGAAGAATGAACATACGGGCAGAATGAGTCTTGAGTGTCTTTGAGTACGAAGAATATGGCCCGAGCTTCATCACGTGTCGCACTATCAGTGCGGGTCAGGACGGGAGTATTTCTGCGTGTCTCCTTCGCTTTCTATTTTTCTTGCTTAGAAGAACTTCCTTTCAAGGACGGATGAAAACTCCTACCGCATTCATGGGCAAGAGATTCCTGCTCGCGAGGAAGTGCTCCATTGCCTGCCACCCGACTTAAATGATAGTTGGGTTTGCTCATCGTACAGCATCACACTGAACCCTTTTTTCCAGCTCTGTACGCCTTGCAACTTCCATTCTCAGGATGGAGTCTTTGGCAGAAACGCCATGGGACGTAACAATCTCTGGTACAGGGCTGGCGCAGTCGCTTCTAGCATTGTGAGTCGGATAACGGCAACTGCTCCACTCGTTCTGTTGTTAACCTTATCATTCTGCAGGGCCCTCTCCCGGTCAGGCAAGAAGGTTCTTCACATTGACCGTAACCCGTATTATGGAGGCTCTGAGGCTGCATTCAGCCTTCAGGAAGCCGAGGACTGGGTTTCCCAAGTGAATCAAGGTAATTTGCGGCATTTCTGCCCTTGATATGTGCTACCTATTATTTGCTGACTGGTGTTATAAGCTAGAACCGAAGTCTTACCCCTTTGAAGACGCGTCCATCTTGAAGCCTCAGCAAACACGGGAGTGCAATGCTCAGCTAGCTTCGTCTCGAGCATATACACTTACGTTGTCACCACAACTGATTTATTGTCGATCTGCGTTGTTGCCCACGCTGGTGTCGTCGAAGGTCTACCGCCAGCTTGAATTTCAGGCCGTTGGAAGCTGGTGGATTTATAGACCTTCGAGCAACTTGACTTCTGAGAGTATTACGACTGTGAATGCATGCTCAGATTTGTATCGTGTGCCGAGTAGCCGCGAAGATGTTTTCGCCGACGATGTGATCAGCGTTAAATCGAAGCGAACACTGATGAGATTTCTCCGGCACATCGCCAAGCCTCAACAGGATGACGAAACCTCGTCGGAACAGGAGGATCTGACCGGCTCGTTCCCGGACTATCTCGCATCCAACTTTCAAGTCCCTGCCGAGCTTCACGATCCGCTTCTATCGCTTTCATTGGCCCAGAGTTCTCCCCACCAGACGTCAGCCGAATATGCGGTAACGCGCATCAAGAGGCACTTGACCTCTATCGGTGTCTTCGGTCCTGGATTTGGAAGCTTGGTCGCCAAATGGGGTGGAGGATCTGAGGTCTCTCAAGTAGGCTGCCGAGCTCTCGCAGTTGGGGGCGGGGTGTACGTCTTGGATTCTGGGATCGAGTCGGTCAGAAATGATCCCATTGAGCCTGACGATAGCGATGCCAGTCGTATAGAGGTTCAACTTGCCAATAATGAATCGATCAGAACTCGTTTTCTGGTTGGTTCGAACTGGGATCTTCCTGCAAATGTTTTGGACCCTCCTCGTTATGATAGGGTTTCCCGGTCAATCACGATTGTCTCTTCCTCTCTGGAAAATCTCTTTCCAGTTACTGCAGAAGGTGGCCCAATTCCTGTGTGTGCAGTTGTGGTTTTCCCAGGAACTCTTTTAGGTCAAAGAGAGGACTCGCCGCCAGTATATATTCTGGTTCACTCCAGCGAGACTGGCGAGTGTCCATCGGGACAAAGTAAGTTGCATTCCTCTTTCGTTCTTCTTACGCAACACTTCTCCTTGTATGCTCACATGATGACTTTCTTGAATACTTATCTACATTGCCTGTAATTGCATTGATGAGAACATAACCTCTGACAGCCTGAAAATGAGCATTTTGTCATTATGCTTTATATTCCACTCGTTGGCAATGACTGTGGCACGCCGCTGACGAATATCAGGTGTCTTGTACTCCAGTGTCTCCATATCTGGACCTCATGGCCAACCCCTTCTTGAAAGTGCTATACACAAACTCCTTCAATCCAGTGCAGATCCCGACGCAAAGACCTTGTGGTCCTTGCGTTTTACACAGTTGGGGCGCGCTAGCCAGGACGTTCGTGGTACCCATACAATCCAGAAAAGCTCGCTGTCGGCGAATATACTCTGCTTCCCGCCTCCTAGCCTTGATCTTGCCTTTGACGATGCGCTCATTGACACGGTGAAGGATGCGTGGAAGATGATCATGGGCGATCAAGCTTCAAATGACTTCATGAAATTTGAGGACCGGGAAGGTGCCTACGATGCTGATTGAGAAGCCTTACCTCAGATATTATGATAGAAATTTAGATTTAATTTTCTTGAGCATAAGAACAATCGTTGAATACACTTTACCCAAACTTTAATCGGCATCGCTTTTTGTGCCTTTGATTTGCATGAATTCCAGTCCACCGACGCCTCGTCTCCTGGGGGTTAAGGCCAGGAGAAGAGTCAACTGCCAGATGAAACGAACATTCCTCTTACTGACCCAAACGTTCTACCTTCCACAATCAGCAGACTGGGAACTCCTACTGCTATATATGGCAAGACTGAAGAACTGTGCTTCATCGGCCATGATCTGTACACCAGAAGACAGGGTCGTGATCTAAGGTTGAACATTGTCATTAGTTATCAAGATGTGCTGACCTATAAGTGCCTATACATGGCGGTGGCAGGGCTAACCATCTTGTTCTGTATCAGACAATCTGGCCAGGCTTCAGCTCCGCTCATCACGGCGCAGTGTTTGGGCCTGTGTCCTTCACCATCTTACTAAGTATCTCACCTTAGGGAGGAGGTCTCAAAAAGTAGTAATCTGTTATGGAGTTCCATCGGGTATTTTCTAAGTAGCTAATATTGTGGAAAGATTGAGATAGTTGCATTCCATACAATCAAAAGCAGGTGTTTGAAGGGTGAAGGGCACACAATAGGCTGCATTTGATTACATTCAACCTTCTTGAAGGTGGTAACTGCTGTCGATGGTGGCATATCTCGAGCGGTGCTACATTCTAAAATGAGAGGCAATTTCGTCAGATGCGCAGACTGTACATCTTAGGTGGCACATTGGAGGGAATGGAGATAGTCATTCGACTCATTCCTCTTGATGTACGCATGTAACCCGTGCATGTATAAAACTGAAGGGTTACGCCTATCTATATATGATTGATTTGAGATAGAGTGGACAAACTAATAATTTAGCAGAATTCTAGGTTAAGGTAAAAGGATACGGGCTCTAAGACTAACAGTTAGAGTCCTCAATGTGAGTTCTGAAGTTGCGCTGGCCTCGTCCTTTCTGGTGCTGACACAGTAGTCCATTGTGATGGGGATATATATACTCGTCTCTTGCCAATGAAGTGGCGCGACGGAACAAATGGCGGCCGACTACCTCTACGACAGCTTTAGATACAAGTGGTCAAAGTACTGTAGAATACAGGCAGAAATCAATGAGATCCAATCCCTCCATCATCTTCAAGTTAGTAGTTGCGAAACGATACTCATTGTTCGTCCCAATCTTTGGGCTCCTCCACTTCCGTGGTGGGCCGTGCCAAAGCCTATACTTCTGAAACTGCTGCGAAGATTAAGAGCCATGTTGTCGGTTAGCGTGTGGTATCTAGAGCACTAACGATGTGCGTACGGAATATATCCCCTGGCCTTACCAGCAAGCCCAAAAAAATTGATACAGAGATGGGTGTTGACATGCTACCGAGCAAAGTAGCAGATACAGATGGACAGTGGTTACTATGCCTTACGTACTCGCTGTGCAAGGTACAAGTACCTCCATAGTAGGCTGGTCGGTGGTTGATGGTTACCCAAAGTGATCAGACTTCAGACCCATGCTGCTTCTGATACTATGGCAGATGGACCCTGAGGCTTGAGCAAGATCGTGTACGAACCACGAACCAGGAATCCCGAGCCCTGAAGCGAGCAAGCAAGATTGGTCGCTGCGAACACCTTTAACCTGACCGGCTTCCTTGGCAAAAAGTCATCCAATGGAACTTGGCTTGGATCGGCACAGACCTCAAATCATGAATAGGGGTTTGAGGTAACGGCAGAAATTAGAGCGTTTCCGTGGATGAGGCAATGAAGATCAGGAGCATGCAAAATCTGCATGATTGGGATGTATCAGTAATCGGTAACTATCTAAGCAAGGACTCAGCATTGTGGAATAAATTGATCAAACAATCTTCCTCTGATGTAACTGGCATAATTTGGTAGTTTTGTGCAACAAGGTTGAAAATGTTTTTGTAGATTTCTTTTCATAGGACGCAAAAGGGGTGACAGCTTGCCAAGGCATACGTTCGAGCTTAAATAACCGGTCGTATCGATAAGTGATAACCATGTATTAGCGAGATGAGGACTGGAGATCATGCTGATCATCAGACAGCCTGTGCAGAATCTTCTTCGTATTATTATTGCTGACTCAATTCCGACAACGCGTATTCAAATCATGAAACGAGGGGAGATATCCACCAGGCGATCCATGGCAGATGATACTCGCATCTTGAGTCCATAAGCAGGCGTTGTCTTAGTCAAAATCCTTGTTGTTATCCTTCCGTGGATTCTGTTGCTGGAGTACATGTACCCCATATCCTGTACACGCGTCCCCAAGCTGTCAGCCGAGTGCGCATTGTTTGATGTATATTATTGGATTGCAACGAACACTCTCATGGGGTCAACCAGGCCGATCCCGATCCACACTGCCACAGATACCGCGACAAAGGATTCAAGTCAGCTCATAAAGATGTCCAGTCACAGGGCCCAGATTTGCCATTCCTCTTATGTTGCCACTTGCCACTGCGGACGAGCGCGTAACAAGATACTACTACTCAGTATTCACCTTCTGATGAGGACACTAGTAATAAGGTAGCGTTACTCCATACGATGTTACTGCTGAGGGTATTAATGTGCAGTTAACCAGGTCATAAGTACGGAGTACAAAGAAACATTTGCTATGGAGCATGGTCGGGATCCCAGTCCGGCGGCAAATTCTAAAGCAACATCATCAGTTGATGACGAGCCTGTATCCCTCGTAGATTGGTTCTCACTTTCCAGACAGATTGCAATGGTAGTTGATCTTGTTATGGGAGGAGAATGACATTCATCACATCTTTGTTATCAGTCTTTGGATCATTGACCATTACAGAGTGCCTAGGACTACTCTGTAGGGTGTGCCCATTCCTATCATTGTGCAACAGGGTCAGGCCTCAGGAGCATATTCCATAGATAGCTCCTGAGAGGAATAGGAGAAATAACGTGTGTCGGGTGGACGAGGACACGCGGCCCATGGGGCTACGGACCCAGCAGCCCTTCAAATGGCGGTCCCTGAGTGGCTGGAGACACGGGAATGGCGCAGATCGTTGAAGGGTCTTTCTGATTCACAGTTGATACACATTAATACAGGCAACAGACAGTCTCTTAGGTAGATTCGTAGTAGTAGTGTTTCATATGTATTGACAATGAACATGGTCTGTATCAGAAGTCAATCAGTAATGCAAATGCTGCAATGGGTCCTCAAAGTGGTTGCGATGCCATGGATGTCTCTTTCAAGGAATGGAGTAGAGAAAAGATAACAGTGGTTATGACATCAGATGAGGTTGAGACAAAAATGGCTGCAAACATCCACTGGAACATTCCACAAATTAGGTATCTCTGTATGGCATCAGACCATTCCGGCGGGTAGATCACAACAGCAAGGGACTATCAAAGTGGAAGATACTGTAGATACCAACAATGTCAACATCGGTGGTACTAGTAAGGTTGATAAGTCTATCGACTTCCTTCAAAAACATGGTATTGTTGGCACTGATCTGATCCTACTGAAGAGTACCTTGGATAGCGATTGTACTGAGTACTCTGATAGGTATCCCACATCCCGCGAGCATAGACAGTTGCATCGCTTGTCCTTCCTTCCACTTCTTTTCCTCATTGGGACAGTGGTCAACAAAAGCTGATTCTTCTCGGATAGTATTATTAGATGCTATCAGCAAGATCAAGAGCAAACCTGATCTTTCTTCCGCCATTTTGTGTCGCTTCCAGTAGAGCAACTCCCCGTAAAACATGCTCAAGAAGCCGGGATCGTACAAATCAACGGGCATCATGACAATATGTCAAAGAATCAGCGTCTGCTGACATCAAATCGCTGATTGCAAGGGTCTTGATGGCCGGAAGTGAAAAATACCAACCACCCACTTGGCGGAGTTGGGAAGATCCGTAGTATTCCAGAGGTAGTCCATACATCTGAGCGACATTCTTCTTTTTCTGTCCATGATCTGCGACCATAACTGACTTGCTAGTTGCTACTTGCTAGAGGCGGAAATGGAAAATAAAAAAGAAGTAGAAAGTGCGGGAGGCGTCAAATAAAGATTGTTTCCTGTCAATGAAAACCATGCCTTCGTAAGAGAATTCTTGGATATCTCTTCCTCGTCCGGCATCCAGATGGGATTCTGCATCTAACCTGCAACCTCTCAATTGGGCCAATTCCTGCTGGTGCTCACTGCCAGATCTCAGTACAAAATCTCCAAGCGATCACTACCTATCATCTCTGCCTCTTCCCCCCCGTTTGATCCACCCAGAAAAGTGCAAAATACGACGGTTGAGCTTAATTAGATTTAACAGATTTAATTTACCAAGTGGGAGCTTTGGCCCGACCGCAACCCGTGGTCCAGTATTTCGGCATTCCCACTTGGATCGGTTCCTGTGCCTCTCTCCTGTCTTCATCCTTCTCTCATACTTTTTTCCCTTTTCTCCCCTCTTCTTCCCCCTATTCTCTTCTTCTCTCATCCTCCTCCAGGCCTCGACAACAACCATATCCTCGACCTTCCATCCCATCCGCCTGGATTCTCTTTTCTAGCCCTGGACACAGAGTCCAGTTGTGCTGTTTCTTAGCCTCCTTGTTGGAACTCTTTTTCCTGTTTTCTTACGATCCTCTCGACCCCCCCCGTTCCTGCGGTATCCCAAACGAACAATTTCGCCGGATCGTTCTTCAATCCGCCTCTCGCTCTTTTTTTGTGACCGTGTCGCAGGCCTCGACGCTGCCAGACTCTCGTTGTCAGTCTCTGAGCATATCCAGGAAATTTCTCCTGATTTGCCAATTCCACTCATTTACCGAAGAACGCCCACTTCATCATCTCCAGCTTGTTCGGCTCCGGACAGCTGTGCGATACGCATCCGCTTTACGACTCTTCGTTTTCCGTTGATGTGCTCTTAATACGGATAGACGCACTCTTATAATATTTCAATTCGCTGTATCTGCAGTATCGCGATACTTTAATGTGGGAAAAGTCGCTTGACCACCATAACTCCACCAAGATGCCTATCTTCCGCCTCAAAACCGTTTTCCCTCTCATCGCGCTCTTCTCCATAATTGGGTTCTTTTGGGGTATGCAACGCTATGATCGTGCGGCTCTTCGGTTCAAGCACCCGGTCGACCGTGTAGCGCCGACGACTCAAACTCCTCAGATCCAGCTGCAACCATCGTCGCCTCAGTCTACGAAGACTTGCGAGACTGATCCTAATATCATGCCTCCCTTGCCATTCAGCGAATGGCTTCCTCGCAAGAATTATACTCGTGCCTACTTCCGTCCTCGCTTCGTGAGCCCCAGAGCAGAATTCAATTCTCTTGAAGACATCAATGTGCCTGTCCTTCAACCTATGACTGTTATGGAGCGTGGCATGGTTGTTTCGCCAGAGAACAAGGATCCTTCATTGCCATGCCCCCCGATCATCGATGTCGATGTGGCTGCGGACGATGCGGTTGATGAAACGGACAAGATCCTGTTCGGTCTGGCTACGACTGCTGACCGTCTGGATCGCCTTCTTCCTTCGCTCCTCTACTCTTATGGTAACACCAAGGCTGGTATCATCGTTCTGGTTCCAGAGTCGGACGACGATTTAGACAAGCAAATGACTTACTTCCGTAACCGTGGCTTGGACCTGACTTTGATCAAGTCTCCACTCGACTTCACCGCTCGTTATTTTGGCCTGGTCCAGGCTTTTGCGGAGCACATCCGAACCAAGCGCCCTCAAACCACGTGGGTCAGCTTTATCGATGATGACACCTTCTGGTTATCCCTTCCCACTGTCGCCGAGGAACTGAAGCTGTTCGATGCGAACAAAAAGCATTACATTGGTGCTTTGTCTGAAGCCAGCTGGCAAGTTGACACCTTCGGACACATTGCCTTCGGAGGTGCTGGTGTATTTGTCTCGAAACCGCTGCTCGATGTCCTCGAGCAATACTATGATGAGTGCCAGTCATGGGGCGAGCAGCCTGGTGATCAGAAGCTTGGCCAGTGCATTCAGAAATACGGCGAAGCTCCTCTTACTCTTTGGCCCTCGCTCTACCAGATGGACATGAAGGGTGAAGTTGACGGTGTTTACGAGTCTGGGCGGAAGATTGAGTCCCTGCACCACTGGAACAGTTGGTACACCAAGGACGTGGTGAAGATGACCACAGTGGCCGCCGCTGCAGGTCGTAAATCCGTCCTTCGTCGCTGGGTTTTCGATCAGGAGGAATATGTCAACAACTCTACTGGCAAGTCCGTCCGCACGTTCTGGGTCATGACCAACGGCTATTCTCTTGTCAAGTACACTTATGACGAAAACACCCCTGACGATGCGATCAACTTCGATCACACTGAGAAGACTTGGGAGGAAGACCCCCGTGGTTATGAGGGCCGCTTGGGCCCTCTCCGTCTTAAGGATCAAGCAGGTGTCACCAAGGATCGCTGGTTGTTGAAGGAAGCTTATGTCGTTGGTGACAACGTGCACCAATGGTATGTGCGTGAAGAAGACGAGGGCCATAGTGTCATTGAGATTGTCTGGCTTGGACCTAAGGGAGGCGGCGGTGCTGGTGTACATGATTACGCTGTGAGAAAACAACATTAAAACATCCAGACTGATCGAACGAACCTCACCACCGATACTGAGGCTGGTCCTTGGGCTTTGTGAAGATTTTCATTTCTATTCTTGCACATGACTATTTCCCACTTTGCCTTATTTCTTTCTTTCCTTTGCTTATATCACCCTCCTTTGGCGACCATGTTGGCAACGGGACGGAAAACTTACATATGATGGTGCCAGAATGGGTTCTTGCCCGAAAGCCGACTTTCCACGTCCTATTCTTGCATTGTTGATTTGTTCGGCGTTGTGTTATTGACGGGGTCAAGAATGGCGTAGTCGAAAGATCGGAATCAAGTGGCTTTTCACGAAAAGCATTTTTCGTTTGAGGTCCTTGACCAGTCCTGGCTTTTTCATCTGGCTGTGCTGGGGGACTTCCACCCTTGATCTGACATTTCACCCTGTTGAGTCTTTCTCCTACCCGCTCCTACGAGTGACTTTTTTTTTTTCTTTATATGTGTCTTGTAAAAATAGAATTTCAGGCTGAGCTGGTGTCACTGCTTCTGGAGATTAGCGTTGACCATTTGTCGTTATGCAAGAATATCATGACTCGAGTGTTAGATTAGATTTGGCTACTACCACTGCGTCTGTCCATAGGAACATGAATCTATCCTCATTGCATTACCTCTGTGTCTATGTATACTTGATGTGCGAAGTATAACCTACAGTCTGATCTTTTGGCCAAGGAAATTGTCAACAATCAAACTTGGAAAAAACTTTGGGAGTGATCATTGCTTCACCGAGCCCATCTCATAAAGGTGTTTTTGTCCCAATGCAAAGCCCTTATTATCACTGAACATGCTAAGGGTTGAACAAATACAACTCTACCGCTACCTACCATCCCTTTGATCCGACTCTCAACCATGACCAAGACGAGTGTAAATTGTCCATCTGAAACATAAGTTTGTCTCAATATTCCAAACGTTTGCCTCATACTTGATCCGGGGGTACTTACCTGTGCATGTGCAGTGATCTATCTGGCGCTAGCCAAGCAGCAAGCAACTGCTATCTGATACATCACTCAACTACCAAAGTATTCCGTAAGTATCAAGAGCCTAAAGCAGGACGCACGAGGAGTCAAGGAGTCGCCGCTGAGTTCCAACAGCGAATCCTCGTGGTATCTTAGAGCTTAATCGAAACTACCAGGTAGATACCTATTGCAGTAACTGTAATCAAGGTATTTATAGTGAACGATGCATATATGTATGACCAGCTTGATATGGAGTACACTATTGGATTTGGCGTAACGTGATCGCTATGGCTGGATGATTACATTGGACTATTGCTAATAGTGAGACTACCTTGCGAATTATGGTGCGTTGATCGTCGAATATTCTGGACTACTGAGGTTTTATCTTTGCAGAGAAGACAGCAAGCCATGAACAAGGTGTCCTGTTGGAGGCGATAGAGGGCGGATGGCGCTGGTAATTGGGGGCCAAAGTTCGGCTGACTCGAGGGATGGAATGCACCCGACTTGGTGGTGCTTCTAGCTCTGTGCTTATGGTCGTGACGATGAAAGACACTCTGGTCAGACACTTCTCCACTTGTTTCTAGGCACTTGTACTCCGTAGTAGCATCCACAATGAAGATTAAGATAATATAGCCGAGCGAAAGTAGCCAAGGAAATGGACATTTACTTACAGACTATCTGCAGAGTGGTCGAGTCTGCATTCTGCAGCGATAAGGCACTCTTACTCCGTGCCTAGTGACCTGGCTGTCGCACGAGGTAATATTACGGTACAGAGGGAAATGTGAGTTGGCCTCCAAATCGAACCTTCTAAGAGATCACCCAATTATCAGCACTGCCAAGTCCATATTTCTCCACCGCTAGGTCTGGACAAAGTATAATCGATTGCTAGGTTACCGGGTTTGTACCGAGTATTGTAAGCTTGAGGGTTCATATAAGAAATCCAAGCTGATCTTATAACGCATGAATGCTTCGCTTCCAGCCATCTATTCAGTGAATTAATTTTTATTTTTGAGATGGACAACTTGGAGTACAAGCTACATAAATGTATCATATATCCTCCAGCTGGAAGCTGTAATTGACTACTCAGTAGGTACCTTAGGCAGGCCTGGCCGCTGATACAACCGGCCGAGGTAAGGTAATAATACCATCGTAACGGTAGTGTATTCAGTCGCGGATACTGCCAGACCCACATGTGCACGTGACTGACCGCCTGCCTGTCCCAACCGGCACTTTGCCTTCTTCGACTCTCCTCCCGATTTTCTTTCCTTCTCGTCCTGAACCCAAACCCTGCGAAGCAAACGCGTTACTCGATTTGGTCATCCTTCCCCCCCTCAAAAGCATCATTCCTCTTTGGGCATTCGTGTTCACAACCCCCAGGGTTCTACCATTACTCGCTTCTCAACTCGATTAATCTTTTTCCGTACCCTTTTATCACCTACTTTTGATCCATCATGGCCGACATCACTGCCGTCGGTGAGGAGAACCCTTCTCCTACCCAGGACGACCTGCAGCAGGCCGCCGGCAATGGCGCCGCTGACACCCGCGGTCCCAAGCGCTCGAGAATGAGTGCAGAAGACGACGACGATGACGATGACAAGCCCGGTCGCGAGCGCAGAAAGATTGAGATCAAGTTCATTCAAGATAAGTCGCGTCGCCACATCACCTTCTCCAAGCGGAAGGCGGGTATCATGAAGAAGGTGCGTGCTTTCGCGTCTCCCTGCCCGCGGTTATCACTTATTTCTCGACCCTCTTGCATGTTCTATTTGCCCTTTTCTGTTTTAGCTTGTTTTGTTTCCCGTTTCGAGTCTCTTGTAAAAGACATATTTCGTGAAATCAGCGACATTGGACAGTTGCTGACGGTTCAATGCGATCGCAAAACAGGCGTACGAGCTCTCCGTCCTCACAGGTACTCAAGTATTGTTGCTCGTCGTGTCCGAAACCGGTCTCGTCTACACTTTCACTACTCCCAAGCTTCAACCACTGGTGACGAAGGCTGAGGGCAAGAATCTCATCCAGGTTAGTTGTCAGAGCACGTTCGGTCTTGGACCAGCACAGTTGACCAATTCCATTCCAGGCTTGCCTCAATGCTCCCGATCCCACCACCAACGAAAATGGCGTTGAAGCTCCGGAGGTGCCAGCAGAGACACCCGAGGATGTTAATCACAGCAACGTCAACCCTCAACAGTCGAATATTCCCCGTCCTGCGGGCATGCATCCAGGCTATATGACGAACGAACAGCAGCAGCAGATGGCCTATTATCAGGGCTTGCAGCAACAACAACAGGCTGGTGGGCAGTACCCCGGCATGCCTGTGGGCAATCGAATGCCCCCTCAGCACCAACCCACTGCGTAGATGGGGTTCTTGTTTGCATACCTAACGTGAGCTGAGAGCTGTTCGATGGTCCGTGTTTCGCCTTCATTGTCGACTGCAACATCTGTAACTCCGCTCTGCCCTGCCCTATTTGATACCCGTCGATTCTTGATGCCTCAAGAGTTGATTCTCCGAGATCGGTCTTTTGTGGTCTCGCCGTCACGGCGAGTAACAAAACCACTATATCGACATCCAACCTGAGAGAATTGGAAAAGAAAGAAAGGAAAAAAAAAAGTTATCCCACACTATAAAGGATACGAGTACACCGATCTCGCTCCAGAACAATTACTCCCTTTCCCAGTTCATCATCTCCTAATCATCTCCTAGACGACGGTGGAGGTGGCGGTGTTCCTGGTGCTTTTTCCCATTCTTTATCTTTGATTTTTTGTTGGCGAAGGGGACTCATTTATTCACTTTTTTCATCTGTTATAATCTGTCTGCTGTGCGTTGTTCAATTTTCTATTGTTTCATTTGATTTCCCCTCTGCGTCGTGCGCTATCCCTTCCCATCCTCGTCCCATGGTCGCTGGACTACTTACTCACTTTGGGTTTTGGTCAATTTGACCCAAAAGTAGGGCCATGCTGGAGAAAGGCGCGGAACTAACTTTATCTGACTGAGTAAATGATATGATATGGATGGATTGTTTTCATCGGGTAGGAAGTACGACATGTATGGTACGGAGAAAATAGGAGCTCAGCCTTTCTCTTTGTCTGTCTCTATGTTCCTTAATGTGCTCTAATTCTAAATCAATTACCCAGATCAAGTACAATCGCTACATTTCTTGTGGTATCAATGCATTAGGTGTGAACGGCTCTGCTTTGATCTCTAGCACCTGCCCTGTGAATGATAGTTTGCCATGGATCCTGTAGATCCTAACACAGCTGTCACTGTGGATACTATACCCACATGGATACAAGAAGCCAAGCTAAAAGAGTGACAGCTTTGTTACCAAGTAGCATTATCACATGATGCCATGCTTACGCATCCTAAATCAACTTGTATCTCCTCTGAATCAAGCTAAACAAGCAAGAGTAAAAGCACTATTGAATATATATTGGGGTATTGTACAAAAGGAAAACAGTCATGGTCAAGAAATCGCCAAAATGAGATTTAACGGTCGGACTCTCTAGGCAGCATACGAGCAATAGCAGCATAGGCTTTTCAGCCGTCATGGGAAGGGGAATGGGGAGAGTCAAGTAGAGGATCGTGTGATTCAGATCCAGTCTGCGGGCGGTGCCCTGTCCACCGCGAGAGATATCGTAGGCCGCTTCTCCAGGCTTGGGCTAGGGTGTTTCTCGAGCCTGCAAGGGGGCCACCGCTGGATGAAGTGGCCGAGAATTGGAGCGGTTCGCGACCGCTACTCGGTGAGACGTGGCGATCGGATCCTTCTCGTTCACATTCGTGCTCGCACTCACCCGATGTGCCGTAGCCGATGGAGCGAATTGAGTGGTTACCTGGGAAAGGGCCAAAGTAGGTGCGTCGTTTTTGGAGGGATCGTCGATTGTCGGGGCCCGGGACTGAAGTTCTTCGCTGGTGGTGTCCTTTGTAGACTGAGCCGGGCTTTCTACGGTTCGTCCAAGTGTGTTGACCGACTGCGCCGATTGTTGAGTGCCGAGGGCCACGGAGAACACTTCCTCTCAGGGTGCTGCTTCGAGGACGGGGTTGCCAGTGGGGACCTGTACCGGTGTATTCGTAGTCTGAGTCATCCAGCTCGGCCCAGATGGAGGCTGGGTCCATGTCCGCAGTGGGGGTTTGTTGAGGAATGGATGAAAACAAAGGTAGACTTGGCGTCCGGCGATGAGGGGACCCCTGCGGCGGGTGGGTTGTCTGCAAAAGCGGTTGCCGCTCTCCGATGTGCAATTCTTCGTCGTCTCCGCCAACTTCTCGAGGAGAACGCGGGTTTTCTTCAACAACAGCCATACCGGGACCCAATCCGGTTTGAGAAGGGCCAACGACGGTCACAGACGCATGGCTGTCGATAATCTCCAATCGCCACGAGAGACAGAGCACTCCACTTAGCAGAACGACCGTTCCGAGAGCAATCAGGCCAGCGTGGAAGCCTGCCAGCTGGGACAGTTGGCGAAAGTAGATCAACCCATCAAGGATAGCGATGATGTTGTAGATGCAGAATACAAAAGGATAAAGAATGCTCGTGCTGCACAGCTTCAAGCCACGGTGTAAGAAGTACAATTGCGTCAGTGCAAGGGAGATCATTGCGAGCAGAATCACCCATGACTGCCATCGATTGAACTGATTCACACGATCCACAATCGTTCGGACAAGAAGCTCGACAGCTGACTTCGCTAAAAGTAAGGAGTGAGCCGACAAAATGCCACTGATCAGACCATAGCATAGACCACGGATCAGCCTGACACGGCTTGGGGCCATTGGTATATGCGGAGTATAGGTATGTCGAATACTTGTATGCCTTGAGCGGTGCGGAGAGGTGAGGGACTTGAGCGATTTCGAGCCGAGCAGAATGACCAGCACAATGACGGCTGTCCCCACCATCCAAAGTACGAAATTGCGTCGCTGAAGAAGCTCCAGCAATTGATCCAGACTATGCGCCGGCTCCCCTATAGCACCAAATACAGCTATCAAAACTGCACCAATGCAGACCAGGATCGTGCCGATAAAGGAATACCTGGTGAACGCTTCGCCGAGGATTAAAGTGGCGAAGATGGTGTTGAAGACCAGCCCCGACTATCGCTGACTTAGCAAGTCTCTACCATCTGCTGCCGAAGAAAAGAGAGGACTAACCGCTTGAAGAGTTGAGAGCACTGGAAGCGGAAGCGTAGTGATTTGGATGGTACTTCCCACAATGTTCGAAACAACGAACATTAGCATTCCTAGCTAAAAGGGCATCAGATTTTTCGTCATTCATGTGTCCAGAGAAAAGTCTCATATGCGCACCTGCCATCTTCGACGCTTATATGGTGGTCTTCGTATGTCATAGGGATGTTTCTCGTCTTCGAGTATATGCGATTTGCGCTGTAGTGTCAACCCGATGGCTTGGAGACTGGTCGAAATCAAGCCGACTATTACTCCGACCTGCTCGCATCCTGGTGTCAGTAGAAGAGTCGACGGACATTGCGATGGGGAGTAGCTAGTTTGAAACATACCGCGACACTACCCTGGGGTGACAGATCACCAAGATTTCCCATTATCGGGTATCCTGATGCATTGGTCGCCAAGCGGGGGATGAAGGAGAGCGACAGGGCATGAGAGAAGAGGTTCCAGCAGTTATCCAAATACAGGCGCCATGATCGTTAAATAATATCCAATTCTGAGCGGACGCAGGAACTGAGACGAGTACTCCGTAGTGAAGATGAAGACCAAGCTTAAAGAATTATTGAACCAACACTGGGTTTGAGACGGATTTCTGACCTCATGCGGCGTGGGCGGGAAGACAAAGACAAGTGACCCGATCGATCAGTCGGCAGATCCGCTTCGTGCCAGTGCCACAACACCCTCTCCGTCCACCTGCCCTGCTGCAGTATCAATATCGCTTCACATCTCCCCTTCTCGACATATCACAACATTCCTGAAAGGTAAGCATGATCTCTCGTCCAGCATGATCTCTCGTCCAGCATGATCCCACTCTGTATGCAGCTTGTTCCTTGTGGGACCTTATCAACCAGCAATGCTGACCTTAGCTCCTTGGTCGCCCACCCAGCAAGCACTCCACATCGAAAGCTCAAATCCCCAGGATTGACATTCCAACGCTTCAACTTCCTTTGTTCTTAGCACCAGAACCTTGATACAAAGCTTTCAAAATGTCGCAAAGTCATGCTCTCTCCGATGATCAGGTATGCTGTGGCACCGACCATGGATGCAGGTTCACCGAGCTCATCCAGTCTACGAACAGGTTGCGGGCGAGCTCCGCAAGATGACGGCCTTCATCCGGCAGGAAGCGCTGGAGAAGGCCCGTGAAATTCAACTCAAGGCCGACGAAGAATTCGCAATCGAAAAGTCCAAGCTTGTCCGCCAGGAGACCGCCGCCATCGACTCGCTCTACGAGAAGAAGTTCAAGCAGGCTGCCATGTCCCAACAGATCACCCGCTCCACTCTCGCCAACCGTACCCGTCTCCGTGTCCTTTCCGCTCGCCAGGAGCTTCTCAACGACCTGTTCCAGCAAGCCCGCGACAAGATCTCTGACGTTGCGTCCAAGGATGCCAAGAAATACCAGAACGTGCTCAAGGGGCTGGTTCTCGAGGGCCTGTATGCTTTGAATGAGGATAAGGTATCCATTCGGGCGAGGAAGAAGGATTTCGATGCGGTCAAGAAGGCAATTGAGGAGGCGCAGAAGGAGTTCAAGGACAATGTTGGCAAGGAAACGACGGCGGAGTTGGACGAGGCCGATCCGTTGCCGGAAGGATCGTACGTTCTATCGCCTTCTCTCTTCTCTTGATCATCTATGATTCTAACATATCCTTTTTAGTGCTGGCGGTGTATTCGTTGTTGGTGGTCAGGGCAAGATTGAGATCAACAACACCTTCGAGGAGCGCCTGCGTTTGCTTGAGATTGACGCTCTGCCTGCCGTCAGAGAAACACTATTTGGAAAGAACGCAAACCGGAAGTTTTATGATTAGGAAGGTGGAGGTCTCTTGCTTACAAGTGCTGCACTGTTATCCTCTTATCTCACGCTGGTTTCTGTCCGTATAACCTATGGTCCATCCTCCATCTTTTCTTGAACTTTTGTTATTCGGAATCAGCGTAGCTTTGTACACAGTCTCTTTCTTCTATTTCCCTTATTTTGTCCCGGCAGGGATGAGCGATGATATATACTGCCTTTATACAATAGATACAAATGCGATGGCAAATCCGGGCTGCATAAACATCATCACGTCGTTATTCTAGGTTCTCGCGAGTCCTATTCTTCCCCAGAACTCGTTATGGAGACCGGGTGCAACTTGCATAGTAGGGCCACTCCGCTTTCCATCGGCCTTTATCCTGGAACTTGTCGGGCCCATATCAGCAGCTGGTTGCAACGGTCTGAAGTCCCATCGGCATGGTTTTGTGTGATCTCGAAAAGGACCTTCGAACCCGATATGGCTTGCAATGGAGGCTCATCATGAATGAGAACAGGAATGAGGGAGACTGTTGGTTGACTTGAGTCTGAATTGAGGTATTGGTCGTCTCGAGAAAGGTTGAAAGATCAAGCAGGATGTTCATGACTTCGAATAGGCATTTGGGTATCATTCTTGTCTTCCTCTCTCCTCGATTTTACATATTGCCGCATATCACCTTGGGTGCGTCCATCTTCAGCCCCGAAATCGCCAAACAGTGTTTTCTTCGGACGCGGTTTCGACCTCACAGAATAGACAATGCGGTAGTGCAAAGTTTCAAGGGCCTCCTTGGCTAAAGTTCGCTTGAGATGAGACGCGCCTGAGTCTTGAATCGACACGAAGATCTTCTTGACCCGATCAGCAAGCCTGTCAACCTCGGCATTAAACTCTTTTTCGGTCTCTTTCGTTGAAAATGCCAGTTCAGACCATCCAGAGTCAATGGTTATGTCGAGAAGTGCTGTCACTGCACTGAGTTCTCCATAATCATACTCAGGATTTCGTTTTCCTTTATGTAGGTTGATGTTAAATCGCCGATCCTTCAAAAGGTCGATAATCATCTTTAGATCTCTCATTACATCAGGGGCCTCGGCCAGTCGAGTTGGATCGCTCGTTAAGAAGGCCAGTGCCAGACGGCACCTCAGCGCTGCGATCCGACTCGAGGTAGGTAAAATATGTTTCAGGAGGCGACTCTGAAATACGGAGTCTTTGAAGGTGTTGTAGGCAGATGTGCAGACACGATGCAACTTGAAATCAGTCAGTGGGTGCTGTTACGGTGAAAAGCGCCATGAATCTCACCAGGCTATCAGCCGTGTCTTCGGGGACGCTCTCCATAACTGCCGTGATAGTCTTTTCTAAGTCTGAGCAAACGATAGCGTTGCTGGTAAGGGAAATGTCGAGCGCGAGACGGAAGAGAATATTCAATAGATGTTCCCTGGTGTCGTCGGCAAATCTATTGCAAGTGTAAGCGTGATGGTCGAAGCAAAGAAAAATCAACATACAGTTCTGCGGCACCGCGGAGTAATTCCAAAACAGACAGCAAGCACGCCTGGTGCTGAGGTGTTTCGCGCGAATGACTGTCTGCGAAAGCTGTTAGACTTTAAGCAATTGGGAGGCATTCGCCGAGAATCTCACTCTGAGCTGCTGGTTCTGGGATAGCCGGTTCAGAAATATCCAGCGCTTTGGAGCTGGCGCCCAGCCGCTGAAAGAGACTATTAATATCGCCCGGTCGAAGCAGGGATTTCATGCGTTCAGCGGTAGCATGCTAACAAGGTCATCGAGTAAGTCATACAGTAACGACGAGAATGAATCGATGACTCTACGAACCTTGAAAACCCTGCAATACGCATGCCTCAGGCTCTCCCGAGGCTCGCAAGGCACTTGAACATAGTGAGCAATACGGACGACTCCACGAGAGATAGAAATACTGACCCGAATGAAAGATCCAAGAAATCAGCTCATCGGGGAGGTATGCTCTGGATATAGCGAATTCAAGAGCGCCAGAGTGAAAGGCTCGCTCTCTAGATTCTGGTTCTATGCTCTAGTCAGGACCACTAGAAACTGAATCAGAACCCAGAATGAATTACAAACCTCGCAGTACCGCCAGATATGTCCCCGGAGCTATGGACTCTCGCGGGAATTGCAAGGCAGGCAGAGCTTTTGCTTCGTAGTCAAAGAATGACCAGAATTTCTCCATTTCAAGCGCCTCTGTCCTTCTGACGGCATCAAGTAGACGCTGTAATCCTAGCTCATCATCCTGATCACCAAGTGCTGATGTCAATATTCCTTCATTCAGCTGCCTACTAGGAGGAGTGTCTAGTTTTGAAGAACTCTCATTCTCGCGTACAGCTTTCAATCTTGCAATGGTTGCCTCGGTTTCGTTATCATCAACTGCTTGGGTCACAAGATCATCGAGTGAAAACTTGTATTGCGGGACTGAGACTTTCGAGGAGTCGGGATTCGAAGACCTCTTTGTATCTTTGAGCCTTCGCGAACGCAACGCCATCCCTGAGTCGCCGATATTGTTCGCAATTTCTGTCGTTTCGCTTGCGGCCGTTGGTTTGGGTTTCATGAACATCAATAGAGGATCTTCTAGTTGCTCAAAAGAAGCCACCGAGTCTGTATCCTCTCCATCGGAGCTAATGACAACTTCCTTCCCGTTCTTGACAATCCGCTGAGATGAATTGAAACTTAGCGCTGAAGATGGGTCGCCGACAATAGTCCCGTTACTACTTTGGAAACTCTGCTGAGGCGTCGGCTTTGGAGAGGTGTCCTGAACCGATGATAGTAACGACTCTTTCAACTGTGAGGCAGGTCCATCTGGGGTTTGTGGAGAGCCATCGTTTGCTAGGAACGACGATGAGGCCTCGGTGAGGGGTGAAGACTGTGGTGCCGCAGTAAGAGCTTCGCCTGGGTTGCTATCGGAGTGAATGTCTTGCTTTGTCAGCGCTGGCCGCTTGAAGAAATCTGTAATGCTGCGCGACTGGGACATGTCGGGCATTCTTCATTTACAGACTTCCCTAGATTGACATCATGTCGCGGCCTGCATGGGCAATTGAACATGTTCAGCTTATCTGCTCCGCATTGACGCCTGACACGTATTGAGCGCGCGCTGCCCTTCACGAAGTCACATGACGCTGAGTCATCATCGTGTTCCTTCGCAACATTTCATGCCAAATAAGGGAGTTTAGTTTATTGAGGACTCGTTGCTTCATATGAGGCTATTGAGAATGCTAATTTGAGACAGCTAGTGCGACGCATCCTGGTCCTAGATCGATCATGTGGCGCATGGCGTTGTAAGATGAGCCCTTATCAGACAGGAGTGGAACGTCTATGCGAGTGCCTGTGATACTAAAATGGGAAAGGCTGTGACTGTGTTCGCCTCTATGGATGACTCCCCAAGAATAGTTGTACAGAGTACATGATCAAGTTCAGTCTGTGTTACAGTGACTATTAAGGGTCTCCTCGCCCCGTTGCTCAGCCATGCCGCGTTTCTCAGTTGGTGGTGCACACTCGAATATCAACTTTAAGCCTTAACCAGTAAGCCGCGACAATGATCAAATTCTCACTGCATATATGTCATTATGAGAGCGTTGATGAAAGCTCGTCTCGCTGTGTCGTGCAGTCGGAGGGACCTCGCAGAAAAGCTTGATATTTCCATTTTTAGGTTCTGAAACTACCTAAGCACAGAGATTTGATGCGGAAGCATGAACGACCAGCTGGAACAGCCGCACAACACACTCCATCTACTCCGTATCGACTTCAGGTTCCCGGCATTCATCCTGCTGAATCACTTCTTATCGCCCAGCTCGCGCAGAAAATATTCAGAAGTCATCCTCTGTACATGAGTGAAGTTGGTGAACCTCTGAAAATGACAGTTTGACCTGAACAACATGTCCATGTCGATCGAAATAATAGCAACCCGAAGAAAGATACTTAAATAACACAAGGCTCCTGAAGCAAGCTCTCATCTATTATTCCTATGCAAACTGTAAAGAAAGGCAGAAGTACATCTACTTATTTCGTACGGAGCCCAAAGTACAGTACCTTCATGATTGAAAGGCTGATTACCTATTGAGCTCAGACGTTCTTCAATCCGGCACGATAGAAGGATAACCTAATTAGGAGTTTACGTACCACTGTCCAAGGGGCTATGGTGTCGATCTGACTTAGGCATGCACTTTATTCTCCACAGCACAAGGTTGATCTGACCGACGCCAATCCAACCATTGGGATCCACCGCTGATGCAGTGAGGAGGATGCCATAGCCCACCTTTGTATCTCAACTGTCAAGTATTTTTCTCCGTCACATGTCTATCGGCTCTCTCTATCGGTAGACCAAGGGGTAGTAATGGGAGATATGGAACGTACTATGAAATTGCAGAGCTAGTGAGGAATATATAATATGGCATCCAGGCGGACAAAAAACAGACCCAAAATTCGAAGTTGATAGACCGCGTCAATGCGGCATTAGTGAGATTAGTCATATGTCCTGCAAGGTAACTAGTCAAAAGTCAAACACTCGACACGATCATCACTTCAGAACTCTTCGAGAACAACATTTGATGATCGCCTGTGTACTTCCTCTGAAAAAGGAAAATGATAGGAAAATTGAGATGACAGTCACGACACGCGATAGGGAGCTACAACCAATCTGACCTAGCGACAGGACGACTATCCCTCCAGCAGCCAAGACTCTAAAAAGGAGAGGTATTTCGGAGTATGGAAGCGAAGCAACACACCCATGACCTTAAGGGGTATCCCTATTGTTCACGGATGGACCTAAACAGATAATCTACGATATTGATCAGAAGAGCTCTTTTTATGCATTATACATTATCGAGATAAATAGATAGATAAACTAGATTCTATCTACAAATTACTCCGTAGATACTCATGACTTGAGGTCTTGCAGTTATAGGGGCGTAAAAAATAAAAATACTCCCGTAACTCCGTCCTCCGCGATGGTGGACCGCATGTTCTAGGCATGTGCCATTTGTGCCGTCCCGACGGCTTTAGACTGTTTCAAACTCCATACTCCGAGAAGCCCCTCTGTAAGTGGCCCTTTGGATATTATTCATATTGGATGTAAGCGCCAATACTACTCCGTACTAGTAATATATCAATATTAATACGATAGAACAGCACAATATCAGTACTATTATGATGCTGTTGGATAGGTACCAAGCTACTGCATTCAAGATACTTGCCCTCAAGATCTCCTGGTCAAAGTGATCGAGATGCTCGAAACCACATTATCAACATGCCACAGTACATGCATACCGTGGCTTCAGACGACACTCTCGGCTGCCCTGCCGCGGACTGAAATCCTTAATTGAGGTGTAGGATACCTGCCTAGAGACCAGGGACCAGTTATGACTGCTAATTCATCTATGATGGATCTGCAATCTGTCCAGATTTAAGGACTTGCAACATCTTACTCTGTATCCGTACTTCGGATTAGATTCGGTGGCATCCAACGGTCAATGAGTTCCTACATGCGTTGTATCGAGTTAAGACTGATCCGTGATTATAAAGCACATTTAAACTATTCGCCATCCCGACAAGCCGAAATCCGTACCCAGTATCTACCTTCGCCGCCACCATTAGAAGAATTTTCGATGGGAACCAGATAAATGTCACTGCAGTCTGCGGCGAGGCTGGAAAGGCCTCGAGGTTATGCACCGATAGGCCCCGTACGTCAGTGCTGTAAATTACCATACGGTAATTGTGAAGGACCTCCTAGTAATGAAATCGCGTAGAAGCTACCTAACCTACCTATGCAGGAGAATTAAGGTACCCAAATATCCCCAAAGCTCATTGACAGGCATTGGAAACCTGCCTCCAGTAGTCAGTTCAAAATCTATGAAAAGTAACATCCTGAGTATTAATGACCGGAATTCTCTGCGTTATCTATCAATAAATGCAACCTGCATCTGGGTAACCAAGGTAGCCATATTGTATGCTGACGAAGCGACAGTTATGCCCAGCCTTGCGTTCCGCCTGGCGAACTATGGATGTGTCGACCAGTTATTCCGTATTCCGTAATACCAAACCTACACTTCCCCCGTCTCCCGGAGGAGGGATTGTCGGCGACCCAGAAACTGCTGTCTTCCATCTTACCAATTTGATTAATCTTTTCTTTTCTCTTCAAAAGGAACAGTTTCTTCGTCCGCGATTTTGTCGCCTCATACTGTCAATATATCTCACGTTGTTCCTCTCCTGAATGATGGACCATCGCTTCGCTTGATATCCACCTTCCTCGCCCCCTCCCGTCCTTTCTGCGTACTGCCGCATCATCCTTGTGTTTGGGGTCTCTTGATTCACCTCTGAACCTTCCGCCTCATCGTGACGTGCTTCAAAGATTCGTTAAGCACTACCTACGTACGCCGCAATTAGCACTATTGTTTGGTCCTGCTCCTCGTCCATCTCGGATTACAATTACCACGAAGGGTTTGTGGATTGGTTACACTTTCGAGGTCCGGCTCATTGGAGCGGATGCTCTCTTTCCGCTGTCCTAATACAACACGGTCACCCCGGTTTATGCCCTTACCGCAAGGGCTAGAAGCTGCGTAAATGGCGTCAGATTTCCTGAGTCCGGACTCCATTGACACCGGGAATGAGGTTCGCGAAGTTAGCAGCAATGTCTCGAAGCCGACGAAGCGCCAGAGATGGGCAACACAAAGAGCTGCCGGCGCCGGAGGTGTGCGGAAACGTGTTTCGATCATGGATCGCTTGCATAAGCGTTCTGAAGCGAAGAATGAGAAGCGACGCAGCAATCTACCTCCCACGGAGGGTTCGAATACTCGAAGCGACCAAAGTGACCAAGGTGGTCAAGGCGCCGGTAATCGAAGGGTCTACTTCAATATACCAATACCCGAATCCGAAAGAGATGAAGATGGTCAAATCAAAGCGTCGTATCCTAGAAACAAGATTCGAACTGCGAAATATACACCCTTGACTTTCGTTCCGAAAAATCTTTGGTTTCAATTTCACAACATAGCCAACATTTATTTCCTTTTCATCATTATCCTTGGTGTATGTTTTCCCCCCTCCTCCTTTGGGTCTTCGAAGCCAGCGCAGGTCGATTGCTCTTCAGGCTAACACAACCGTCTAGTTCTTTTCCATTTTCGGTGTAGATAACCCCGCGCTCAACACGGTTCCCTTGATTGTCATCGTCGTCGTGACAGCCATCAAAGACGCCATTGAAGATTGGCGGCGCACCATCCTAGACAATGAGTTGAACAATTCTCCCGTTTATCGCCTAGTCGAGTGGAGCAATGTGAACTCGACTGAGGACAAAATTTCTCTTTGGCGTCGATTCAAGAAAGCGTGTACCCGTGCCACTATCTACACATACCAATGGATCAGGCGTCTGGTGCAGAAAAACAAGAACGCGCCGCAACCATTTCAAGATGAACGGCGCGCCTCAGTTTTGACGACTGTGACCCCGCGAACGTCCGTGTATTCTCAACGAGGTGACCACGGTATGGAAGAAGACGCCGTTGAGATGACTCCTGTTCCATCACCCTCTCCCGAGGCGCGCCCAGATTGGCCACTACCTGCTAGTGATTCGGATCAGTTCCTTCATCCGGACAAGAGAAACCGAGACAGCGTACAGGCACCTGTATCACCTACGACACCGCCGCGAAAAGGTGGTAGTGTGGTAGATCCGTCGAAGCAGACACCCGGCAAGGCTAGATTCAAGCGCGATTATTGGAAAAATATTCAGGTTGGGGATTTTGTTCGACTGTACAACGGAGACCCTATTCCCGCCGATATTGTTGTTCTGTCGACTTCAGATCCCGATGGTGCTTGTTACGTGGAGACCAAAAATTTAGATGGCGAGACAAACCTCAAGGTCCGTCAAGCTTTGAATTGTGGTCGTCAGGTCAGGCATGCTAGGGATTGCGAAAAGGCCGAGTTTCTGATCGACAGTGAGGCTCCGCATCCCAACTTGTACGCCTATAATGGTGCAGTTCGCTGGGATCAGCGCGATCCCGACTATCCGGATGCCCCTCGAAGGGAGATGGTAGAGCCTATCACTATCAGCAATATGCTCCTGCGTGGGTGTTCTCTTCGCAACACTGAATGGGCGCTTGGTGTAGTCATTTTCACTGGTGACGAGACCAAGGTTATGCTCAATTCCGGTGTGACGCCGACAAAACGAGCCCAGCTTGCCAAGGCCCTCAACTGGAACGTCATCTACAATTTTATCATACTGTTTGCCATGTGTTTCATCTCCGCAGTTGTCAATGGTGTTGCATGGGGCTCTGGTCACAGATCTCTCAACTACTTCGATTTCGGCTCCTACGGAAGCACTCCGGCAGTCACTGGTATCATCACGTTCTGGGTGGCTTTGATCCTGTTCCAGAACTTGGTGCCCATCTCGCTCTACATCTCCCTCGAAATAGTCCGCACGGCTCAAGCTATTTTCATTCATAGCGACGTCTTCATGTATTACGAGAAACTGGGCATTTCCTGCGTGCCCAAATCATGGAATATCTCGGATGATGTTGGGCAGATCGAATACATCTTCTCTGACAAGACCGGCACTTTGACTCAGAACGTGATGGACTTCAAGAAGTGCACTATCAACGGAGTTTCGTATGGCGAGGCCTTCACAGAGGCCCAGATAGGTATGATCAGACGTGAAGGAGGAGATGCCGACACGGTGGCTGCGGAAGCACGACAAAAAATTGCCGCCGATACTACCAAGATGCTTGAAATGCTCCGCCGAATCCATGACAACCCATATCTGCGTGACGAAAATTTGACGTTCATCGCGCCAAATTACGTCGCGGACTTGGAAGGGCAATCTGGTGAAGCTCAAAAGCAAGCCACAGGACATTTCATGCTTGCTCTTGCTTTGTGCCATACAGTGATCACAGAGCACACGCCTGGTGATCCTCCGCAAATCGAGTTCAAAGCGCAGTCCCCGGATGAGGCCGCTTTGGTGAGCACTGCTCGTGATTGCGGCTTCACTCTCCTCGGAAGATCAGGTGACGACCTCATTTTGAATGTCATGGGCGAGGAACGAACATATACTGTACTCAATACACTCGAGTTCAACTCCACGAGGAAGCGAATGAGTGCAATCATCCGTATGCCGGATGGCACCATCCGTCTTTTCTGTAAGGGCGCGGACAGCATCATATACTCGCGCTTGGCTCGTGGTAAACAACAAGAGCTTCGCAAGAAGACAGCTGAACATCTAGAGGAATTTGCGCGTGAAGGGTTGCGAACCCTGTGCGTCGCAGAGCGAATCCTCAGTGAAGAGGAGTATCGGACATGGAGCAAAGAACACGACATTGCCGCAGCTGCACTCACAGATCGTGAAGAAAAACTGGAGCAAGTTTCAAGTGAGATTGAGCAGGAGCTCATGCTTATTGGTGGAACAGCCATCGAGGATAAGCTTCAGGATGGCGTTCCAGATACCATATCTTTGTTGGCCGATGCTGGTATCAAGCTGTGGGTTTTGACTGGTGATAAAGTCGAAACTGCCATCAATATTGGTTTCTCTTGTAACCTTCTGACCAACGACATGGAACTGATTGTCTTCAACATCCCCGAGGATCAACCGCAGCAAGCCTCTCAAGAGCTTGATGAGCAGTTGCGGAAATTCGGATTGACCGGTTCCGACGAGGAACTCATCGCTGCTCGACAGGATCACACGCCACCGCCTGCAACACACGCTGTAGTTATCGATGGCGATACACTCAAGCTCATGCTCTCTGATGAACTGAAGCAGAGATTCCTCCTGCTTTGCAAGCAGTGCAAGTCCGTGTTATGTTGTCGAGTCAGTCCTGCCCAGAAAGCGGCTGTTGTACGCTTAGTCAAGAATGGCCTGAACATCATGGCCCTCTCGATTGGAGATGGGGCCAATGATGTCGCCATGATTCAAGAAGCCGACGTCGGGGTTGGTATCATTGGTGAAGAAGGTAGACAGGCGGCCATGTCCTCGGACTATGCTATAGGCCAATTCAGGTTCCTCCAACGTCTGATCCTTGTCCATGGTCGGTGGTCCTACCGCCGCCTGGGCGAGACGATAGCAAACTTCTTTTACAAGGTAAGCAAGGTATCGATTGTCGCGAGCCACACATCATGCTGAACAATTACACAGAATATGGTCTGGACCATTGCTCTCTTCTGGTACTCGATTTATAATGATTTCGACGGCTCGTACCTCTTCGACTATACATATATCGTATTGGTGAACGTTGCTTTCACATCGTTGCCAGTCATTTTGATGGGAATTTTCGATCAGGATGTGGACGACAAGGTGTCGCTTGCCGTCCCTCAGCTGTATATGAGGGGCATCGAGCGAAAGGAATGGTCGCAGACCAAATTTTGGTATTTATCTGTCATTTTCCCGATGTTCCAGCTCGCACTGACATCACCCAGGCTGTATATGCTCGATGGATTTTACCAGTCGGTCATATGTTTCTATATGCCATACCTCCTTTTTAGTCCCGCGACTTTCGTTCATTCCGATGGGTTGAATATCAACGACAGAACGCGAATGGGTGTCCTTGTGGCTTCGTGTGCCGTCATTTCTAGCAACACCTACATCCTCCTGAATACTTACCGTTGGGACTGGCTGACGGTATTGATCAATGTCATCAGCTCTCTTTTAATTTTCTTCTGGACCGGGATCTACTCTTCGACGACCGCTTCGGCTCAATTCTACAAAGCTGCTCCAGAGGTTTATGGAGCCTTGACGTTCTGGGTTGTTCTCCTTATGACTGTTACAATATGCCTTCTTCCTCGATTTACCGTCAAAGCCGTGCAGAAGGTCTTCTTCCCTCGAGATGTGGACATCATTCGTGAACAGGTCACGCAAGGTAAATTCAAATATCTGGACCAATACGAGGCGTTCGTCCCCCCGAAAGCCGCCGCAACTTCTGGTGGCCTGAGCGATGGATCGGCCGCCTCCTCAGATTTGGGTAAACCAATCCAGTCCAGTATGAAGCAGGATCCCTTCTCAGACGATCAGCAGATCTACCCGCCGTCGGTCGCACCGACGATTCACACTCACAATCCGCGCAGCCAGAACGGTAGCAATGGGACGGATTACAGCTTTGACACTACTCAATATCCTCGCCCTCAGTCAGTGCACTCTGCCCAACGAACCCGTCATTCCTTTGATAGAGCCCGGCCGAGCTACGAGATAAATCCTGACTTCAATTCGGGCGCGATACTGAACCGGGTCGACTCTACGACGGGCATACCGGTGCCGCAGAGCCCCCATAGCCCGCTCAAAGGTCCTCATGACCCGCCATCATATCAGGTATAAACAGTCTCCTTCATCCTCGGCCCCTATATTGCTGCAATGTTACCACGACTTTCTGGTCGATTTTCGTCGATGCACCCGACCCTGCGTTGCATTTCATTCGATGTGATTCTTGCTTGTTTATAGCCTGCTGTTTATTCCCCGATAGAAGGCGTTCGGTTATACAGAATGGGCAGGTGGCTCGGCGCAAATTTTTTTCCCATTTATTCCCTCTTGATTTTTCCACTCTCGCTACCTTCACAAGGGTTTTGTTGCCTTTGATTTCTTTTATTCTTGCATTCCTCTGGCACTTCGCCAGGTCTCGTTGTATCCCTTCTTGTACAAAAGCATTTTCCTGGATGCAGAGCCCCAACAGCTGGTCTATCGAGTCTATATCTCTTATGTGTTGGTCTTCTTAATTCCACCATCATCTGAAGCCTTTTTCTTTGGTTTCTCTTCTCTTCTTTTCCCTTTTTTCCTCCACCTTCTTTCTACACCTTCAGCGTGATGAGAACAGGACGCGGAAATGAGGCATAAGTAGGGGTGCGTCATGCCTTTATGTATTTACCATATCATTCACATCATTCGAAATCATTGGAGCTCAATGAACTTTAGTACTAGCCCAACTGTTTCTGCTCGTACATGAAGCTTTTAATAAAATATAGTCCCAGATTGCCCAACACTTGTAGATTCAGATGTGTCTTAGAATCTTGTCCACCATACCTGTCACCGATTTAATCAGCTCGTACACAGTCCATTTTAAATGAAGGACTCGTGAAAAAGGGAAATGCTGCAGAGAAAGCGCGTCTCAGAGCGACCGTTCCACGCGTAAAGTGGCATACAGACTGTGCCCACCGCCTTCTGTGTTTTGCCAATCAGAGGAGACTCGGGCTCACTTTTTGTTGTAAAAGAGGTACTTGCCTTTTACCTTGCCTGAGGTTAGGCTGTGTTAGACTGTCTTTTGCACCTTTCAAACAACCTCATTTGGCTCTTTGTTTTGTTTGATTTGCGAGAAGGCGCAAGTGAATATCCTCGTTTGCAAGCTATTTGAGGAGTCGAAGGTTTCTGTCTCAGCGGTCTTTCACAATTTCCTAACTCTGCACTGATATTGGTGGATTCGAGCCCTGCCAAACTTCTCTTATCTCTTAAATGTGCTGTCGCCACGAGTAACTATGGTTTTGTAGGCAAGTGCAAAACACTCTCTGCACCGATAAATTTGCTTCAAAAAAAAGTCTCCCTGGCCATCGGAGTACGAGAACCAAAAATCCCGGTCTTTGATGAAGTAATGCGCGGACGCCCCTCATCTGCACCAGCGGACTTGAGTAGTCGAGCTTGAGACCATGGAGTTCATGGATATTGTCGGGTGAGTAGTGACAAACTGTTCCGAACTGAAGAAAATACTCCTGGTCTTCGTCTGGTGGGTTGATGGCAAATACTGAATGATCTTGTACTTGCAGGGAGCTGCGAGCCCTTCCCGACAATGTCCATATTTTGTGCCCTCGACAACACGATGACGACCATGGACGATACGATGACCCGAACGAGGTAGATGATACGGGGAAAAGCACAGCGGAGCTGGTGGCCGAGGCGAACAGTCGGCGAGAGAAATTTCTTTCCTGCATGCGCATATTGGCATATAACCAGGAGGGCGTTGAGGAGCTGCAGACTTGGATCTGGCGCAAATTGGACGATGCGCTCGAAAAATGCGACCTTTGCATCAAACAGTACTACACGGGCAAGATTTGGCTGATGGAGCAGCTCAAGGAGAATTACGATGATGAGGATATCGAGAAATTCGCGCGCATGCTCGACGACTGGGACGTCAAGAGGATTACGAAGAATTTGGCGGTCGCGACAGCGAAGCTGAAAGAAGTTCCGCCTCAAGAGATTGGGCTTCATGTGTTGGATCGAGCTTCGCTCTTGTCAATCTTTGAGAGTCTGAGTTGCGAGGCCATGCTTCGCAATGAGGCCCTTCTGCAGGAACACTTCGACGAGCCATTCCGGCTCATCCAAACAAAACGCAGCCTCAAAGTCTCGGATTATGTCCCTGCTGTCACTCGATTCTTATTTGACCCCAACCAGAGCCGAAGTTACTGGGCTATTCACTCTTGGATGCGCTACTCGCGGCCCCCAACCGCAATTGAGTTCGACTGGGCGATCAAAGAGGGGCTTCTTGACATGTTGAAGACAGCCTCTCAGCAACCGCCTCAGATAGCTGTTATCCAGCGACTTTGGCGTGGTATGCAACTTGTAGTGAAGAGATTGGATAAGGACCAGATCACGCATCATCTACGGGCGCTTGAAATAGACCCGTGCCGTCTTTCTGTGGAACACCTTGGGATACAATCTCCAGGCCTGCGTTTCCTTCTCAACACGATCCAGATCTTCCTCGAGAAATCCCCCGGAGATTTTTGGGATGCAATGCAAACGATCTCCCCTCAAGCTATCATCGAGCTTGTTTTCTATAACCCTCAGCTGGAGGCGTTTTTAATGCAAATCAGCGAGGGGGAGCCTTATGAGAAGTCTGCTTTGAAGGATATGCTCTCATGGGTTGATCCTTTTATGTCGTCCTTGAAGGGCGCGCATCAACCTTCAGCCTGCAGATCTCTCGTCTACCAGCTTCTTGATCGACTCCAGAATCCGCGCTTCCCGGATGTGGCTCGGTATCATTGTTTCTATGTCGGACTGACAAGTTTACTTCAAACTCTTCGCAGCTTCACCGACAATGAATCTTCACGAGGCTCGGTGGCGCGTATTGTATTGTCTGAAACCATGGGAGTCGTGAGCGCGAGTATCGATACAATTTTGAAGCCTCCCAAGTTCGCAGTGGAGCAAAGACGCCAGGAGGAGATATCCTCTTTATGCATGGACGTCATCCGTAATACATTGGCCCTTGAGTGCCAATCCTTGAAGAGTGATTACGAAGTCATTCTACGGCAGAATTCCCTTCAACATGGCGTAAGCACCTACTCGGCTCCTATCTGGGAAGCTGTTGTCAGGAACCTTCACGAGGATAATCTTGCGCTTTCGACCTCAGCACTACTTGGTATACTGCCACTGGTTGGATTGGAAACATTTCCAACCAAAGGCGAGTCAAGCCCGGAGAAGACACATTTCAACCTGATCTACGGCCATCTCACCCGTCTCTCCTGCCAAATCATCGAGCGCCTTGCCGATTTCAAACCTGAGCATCTCAATGAATTGTTCAAGAGCCAAGATACCAGTAGTGCATTGATCTCCGCTCTGTTCGCAGCGGATCTTGACACCTATCAAGCTGCCGTCGATCTCATCAAGAACATGAGCGGTCAGTCAGCTAGAAGGGACGCGATCTCTCATCTTCTACAGTCCTTTTTCACAACAACGATGTACGGACTTAGCTGGTCTTTCCGACGGATCTCAAACATGAAGACGTTTGCTTCTGCGCCGAGAATGTTACACACTGGAACGGATATCGTTGATATCCTCTGTGACAGTCAAACAGGAATACTCAGAACTCGTAAGCTCGCTGATCGGAGGGAGATCCTTTCCCTCCAGAAGCTTTGGGAGTATCTCTGGCAAGCGTTGACCACCATTTTCGACGAAACTGAATCTTGGCACCTCAGGGGTAACGACAAAGCTGTAATGCTGGAATTCTGCAGGGACACTATTCAATTTGCAGACCTGCTTTTCGACCAATACGGTGTTTTCTTGAGCGCTGTTGTCGATGCAGATCCCAGTCAGGAGGCCTCTGCTCGAGAGAATTTTCTGAAGTCCCCAACCACGACCATGAGTGCGATGGTCAAATGGCTCCGCCTGAAAGATGAATATCTGGCAACCACGCTGGTAGGACTTGTAGCAAAGCTTCTTCGCCGCTTAGGGGAGCTTAGCGTGACAACTGTTAAAGATGATGCTCTAAGTTTCATTGAAGGTGTTGCGGTCAAGTCCACCGTCAAAACTATCCTGACATTGCGAGAGAAGGCAGAGCTTGTTCGAGCTCTGGAGGCATACTACAAGAAACCTGTTGTGACGGCGTCCACCGCTAGTCTCAAGAAACAGAGTATGATCACCGTGTTTGCCAAACCAGCTGAGGTCTCCGCTACACCTAGTCCGGCCAAAACAACCAGCGAAGATGAGTTCGATGAAGACAATGTACCAGACGATGTTCTGATGCAGCTGTCGCGGTCTGTCGAGCTGAACAAAGAGAGGCTTGCAGCTGAAGCTAAGAGAAGAGCGGACAAGGCGGCTAAGGCCCTCCCTGCAATTCCCAAACCCACCGCTGCACCCTTGAAACCCAACGTGACTGTTCAGTCCTTCCGTGAAAAACGCGAGAAGGAGAAGGAAGCCAAGAGAAAGCGTGATCTTGCTGAGCTTGCACGTTTGAAGAAGAATCACCCTGCTCGGGGCGTTGCGGAACAGACTGCTGAACAAGGATCCGGGTTGAGTGGTATTGGAGTCAAAGGCAAAGTTCATGCTACCGAGGAGAGTATGATGGTCTCTTCTGGCTCAGAGTCCGAGTCGGAAAGCGAAGACGAACTCGATAAGGAGCTCTTTGGGCCGAAGGCAAGATCTAAGCCCGACGCAATTAAAGCTTATGAAGAGAGTAAAAAACTGTCGCTCAAGCAACAGGGCCCTGTTAAGAAGATTAAGCAGGTGCGCTCTGCGAAAGATATGCGGGCACGGCTCGCGCCAGATCTATCTTCTTTGCATCGTATAATCCTCGCTTGGGACTTTTTTGCGAATGGTGATCTTCCACCAAATTCTGGTCGTACTGACTACAGCTTGGTATCCAACACCTTCAGAGATCCAATCGAGTACCAGAAAACGTTCGAGCCTCTTCTGATCCTGGAAGCTTGGCAAGGGTTCAACTCCTCGAAAGAGGAAGGAACATTTAGATCATTCGAAATCAAGGTTGCCACTCGACTTTCCGTGGACTCATTTGTCGAAGTCAGCACGGTTCTACCATCCCTTGAGGTCAAAGACCTCGGTCTCGGCGAAGCCGATATCGTCCTTCTTTCTAAGTCGAGCAGACCGACAACCGATTCTTCTGCGCCTCACTGCTTTGCAAGGGTTGCCGGCATCAACAAGAAGAGGGGCACAGTAGAAATTTCGTATCGGGTGAATCCCGGGAGCTCCTTCATCAATTCACTCGGACCTGGAGTCACAATCTGGGGTGCGAAGATAACCTCATTGACCCCTCTTGAACGAGAGTATGGTGCTCTCATGGCCTTACAATATTATGACTTGTGTGAGGAAGTCATCAAGGCCAAACCATCGCCGATTCTCAACTACTCCGATGCTAGCCTGAAACCGATTGCGGACAACTACAATGTCAATCCAGCACAGGCGAAGGCAATCAAATCTGCTCTCGACAACGATGCCTTTACCCTAATCCAAGGCCCCCCCGGTTCCGGAAAGACGAAGACGATAGTCGCCCTTGTGGGCGCACTTCTCAGCAATGTTCTAGGTAACCAGGGTGTAGCAATTTCACGGCCTATGGGAATGGCAAATTCGAGGCCCCCTGTAAGAACCACAACATCGAAAAAGTTACTCGTCTGTGCTCCGAGTAACGCTGCTGTCGATGAGTTGGTGATGCGATTCAAGGAGGGCGTCAAAACTATCCAGGGGCGTCACGAAAAATTGTCCGTCATTCGTTTGGGCAGAAGTGATGCTATCAACACTAACGTTCTGGACGTGACGTTGGATGAGCTCGTCAATGCTCGATTGAGCCAAAATCCACGTAAGGACTCGGGCGAAAGGGACTTGCAGAAGATTTATATGGAGCACAAAGCTGCGGACACCGCGTTTAAGGAGACCCGCGCCAAGCTCGATCAATGCAGAGCTCAGGGCTTGCCTGTGCCAGAAGAATTGGAACGAGAGTTTGATCTGCTGAAGAAGAAGAAGACGCAGCTTAGCCAAGAGATCGATACTGCGAGAGACAGGAATCACTCGGCAGCACGCGATGCTGATTTGAATAGGCGACGCATTCAACAGGAAATCATTGAAGGCGCCCATGTCATCTGCGCCACTCTCAGCGGTAGCGGCCACGAGATGTTCCAGAACTTGAGTATTGAATTCGAAACCGTTGTTATTGATGAAGCCGCTCAGTCGATCGAACTCAGTGCTCTTATTCCCCTCAAGTACGGGTGCTCCAAATGTATTCTCGTTGGAGACCCAAAGCAACTGCCGCCCACTGTTTTATCGAAAGTTGCTTCGAAGTTCCAATACGAGCAGAGTTTGTTCGTCAGAATGCAGGCCAACCACCCAAGGGATGTACATCTGCTCGATACTCAATACCGTATGCATCCAGAAATCAGTGCTTACCCCAGTGCTGCGTTCTATGACGGGAAGCTAAAGGACGGGCCGGACATGGCCCAACTTCGTGCTCGTCCATGGCATCAGAGCGAGCTTCTCAGCCCATATCGTTTCTTCGATGTGCAGGGTCTCCATCAAAATACAACGAAGGGTCACTCTCTGATCAACTTGGCGGAGTTGCGGGTGGCTATGCAACTTTACGAACGACTGATCACAGATTTCCGTGATTATGACTTCACCGGGAAGATAGGTATCATTACTCCGTACAAGGGTCAGTTGAGGGAGTTGAAGACACAATTTGCGGCAAGGTACGGAAATGCTATTTTCAACATGGTCGACTTCAATACAACGGATGCTTTTCAAGGTCGGGAGAGTGAAGTTATCATCTTCTCCTGTGTCAGAGCATCCAACAAAGGAATTGGTTTCTTGGCAGACATTCGTCGTATGAACGTCGGTCTGACACGTGCCAAATCATCCCTGTGGGTTCTTGGTAATTCGCAGTCTTTGGTGCAAGGCGAATTCTGGAATGGGTTGATCAAGGATTCGCGTCGAAGAAATGTCTATACCGACGGTGACATTCTGGACATTCTTCAACGGCCACAATTTACGGGCTACAGGAACATCGATATGATGGACGCCGAGTCTCCAAATCCTGCAGTCCCACTCAAGGCTGCTGGAGCCGAAACTGTTTCGAGGCCGTCCTCAGCTTCCCTTGAGCGGCCAACTCCAGAGTCCTCCATGTCTGCATCGGTCTCCAGGAGGGGCACTCCCACTGAACCCCCGCCTGACCGGCCGTCAGGCGGTCCCAACGGTTTGGATGATACCCGAACATGCGGTTACTGTGGCAGCTTTGCTCATATGACGCACAATTGTGACAACATCGATGCAAAGGAGGCGTCGCGTGGCACATGCTACAGATGTGGGGGCTCAGGACATACACGCATGGTTTGTACGGCAGAACGCTGTCTGCAATGTGGCGAGTTCGGACATGCTGCACATGACTGTCGATCTGCGAGGGAATTGCCAAAGAAAGAGAAAAGTCGCATTGCACGAGAGGAGTATCATCTTGCTCAGATGAGAAAACAAAGGAACGAGCGTCAGCGGCAGAAACAGCTTGGAGGACATGATCCCAAAGTACCGGTTATACAGGTCTCTTCCAATCCGCTGGGCGAGAATAAGAAGCCCGAGCAAAGTAAGCCCGACCAGAGCAACGCACCTGGCAAGCGCAAGCGTACGGACTCAGGGTCGCCCGATACTTCTAAGGTTTCTAAACCTCGGACATCGGACCCAGTTCCCATCAATGCGCCCAAAGGCCCGCGACGCAAGATCGATGCTAATGTGCCTTCAAACGCTGGTGTAAGTTCGGATCAGTATAATTTGAACAACCTATTGAGACCGCAACTAAGACATATAGCAGGGCTTGGTCAAACCGTCACGGGACGGGCCAGCGTTCGCTCCTCTGGGCAATAACAAGTCCTCGAACGGTCCATCATCGGGTCCAGGGTCAGCAAATGTATGTAACACCTGCAGGGCCATTCACATGATGGGATGAAGGACTAACCGGTATCTACAGCCCCCTCCTCGACCTCCCCAAAGACCAGGCTATGGAGTCAGACCACCACCTCCGATGCGCAAAAAGAAAGAAGTCGATCCATTCATTAGACCAAAGAGAAGGTAGCAGGCGCATCGTCTGCTGCATAAACCTCCCTACACACTACGCATTGAAGACATTCGTATTCGCATTCGATTCACAAGATTAGCATTCCTGAAGATTTATTGGACAGACATGCTTCCTTTCTTGACACCTGCTGTATGATACGTGGGATTTTCACCTTGCATGCATCCGAGCGGCTGCGCATTATGGGCATCTCTTTTTCTTTTGCATGATCATTTCAATTTCGTCCTTCAAGGTGCCTATTCACTTTTGAAACTTACATACGTTGTGGCCATACGGCGGCGATTTACGACTCGTGATTGCCTCGATTCGAGACTTTTCGATTTTTGTGATGGTGCTGGGACGCATTGAAACGGAGCATTGTTGGCATTTATCCTTTTCTCATTCTCTTCTTTGCTTCTTCTGGACTGCATGTCCACTAACAGGGACAAAGCTTGAAATATCTTCACGTTGTCTATATACCCGTGGATATAGGCGGTAGGATGGAACTTTGATGACTTGACGATGGCTATCGTTGTCCATGATGATTCATATATTGTAGCCTTCTGTACTCGATGTCGTGAAGATCTTAATGATCGGGAATTACAATGACATACATTGCAGTTATCAACATGCATGATGTGCCCTGTTACTTTACTTGAGCCTTAAGCAGTTGGGTTAGAAATAGTGATTGACTTGGTTCATACATGAGAGTAATGCGCAATGTAATGCGTAGTCTACTGTGTACATGAGCTAGGTTGTATGTATGTAGGTACGCAGGATAATTGAGAATATGGCTAAGGAAGGGAAGTGATCACGATGCAGTCAATGAGTTCATTCAAATCTATTTGCTTTCGTATCTACAGGATGCTCATGAATCGATGAATAGAGTTGCTTGAATCGGAGATTTCTTAAGACTTGTAGTTGAGGTTATGTAGCGATGGAGAAGACGGTGGGTTCTGGCTGGCTCATCTCGCAATTCCCGAACAGGTATATAGTGTTACCTATTGACTTACAGTGTCTTTGATCTGCAAGGGGCAGAATAGTAACCTTGTTAGTAGGTAATTGCTTTTCTTCAGTCGATGATGAACAGATGCAAGAGTCGATGGATTGTCGCAATATTGTGGACGGAGGATGACAGGACCCAAATTTGATTTTTTGCTTACCTTTTCCCGCGTTCATCTATCCAGGATAAATTGAGCCTCGAGCTGATATTTCGGACAATCGGACGAGAGCCCTGGCGTCTCATATTTGAGGATGTTTTCTTTCTGGTTGAGTTTTGCGGCTTGATAGTGTTGGTAACACAGTATTCATAGTATGTGTCTGTCTTTATCCTGGGGGCGATCATAAGGAAGATATTATGGTGATCAGCTGTGTATATTCTTTATTTCATTATCTGCCAAGTCAATATTCTTCAAACTTTCATTAAAGTGTGTGGATTTTGGCCAAAAGATCACACAAAATTCCCTGTGGACAAGTTGTGATCAGTCACTTCCCGCAGACTCCACCAACGCCTCCATGTCAACTTCTCTTTATCTTTTTGCCGCTCAACCCATCAGACTACTATCTAGTCTAGACTCTAGAGTACCTATCGCAACTATGATCCAGCTGTCATCTCAATCGCTGGTTGACTTTACTGGGTCTTCACTGGTTTGATCATCATTTTGGGACTCGTACGCTGTGATCTGCTGCAAGTCCTCTACATCGCCCCTTCACCGCGAATACGATCCATAGGGATGATACGTCACATTCCGACGTCATGGAACGATAGACCTGCATTTGTAGGGATACTGGGATAGATGATCCATCCCTCTTGTCACCCCTCCAAGAACCAGAAGACTCTGAATGGCAGTTATCTCTTGCGATGAATACTCCCACTCCCCTTGCATGTAACGGCTCCTAGAGGGATTCGACCGCTTCCCTCTCTCATTGCTTTTTTCTCCCCACCAAAAGGAGGCCGCTTAGACTGCAAATGAAAGGCAGATGGACATGAAAAAGGGGAAGATACTGGTTTGCTGATTTGCTAATGTGCTTGTGTCCCTTAGAGTGCAGAGACTAGCCGAAGTCCTTTTTCTTTGTCCTTGCGCGGCTGCTGATTAGCCACAGCCAACTATCCAGTGATCACTATGCCTGAATCATTATTGCCAGACAAGAAAGAAAATAGCTCGATCGGACGCGAGAAGATCCACATCTGTCATTCTCTTTGGACGAGGAAAATCTGCGAACTGCAACTATCATGACAGGGCCGTCGCTCCCGAAGCAAATAGTCTGGCCAAAGAAAAGAGAACGTCTCAATTCCCGACGACGAGCTGTCATTGGGGCGCCAACTCAAGCCCGAATTCAATTCAACTGCTCATTGTCCAGGACCCAGCACGGATGGGATCGCTCGCAAGGGAAGATCCCCTGTCAGTGCTTCTTCCTCCTTTGCGTTCTCTTTCCCTTTCTTGCTTGATTGCTTCCCAGCCTTTCTCGGTGCCCTTTCCCATTCAGTCCATCACTGCATGATGGGGCTCCGCTAGCAGACTATGTACGTAGCTATCCTTGCTAGTTGCTGCCGCCATTTTCAAGGTCTTACCCCTCTCTTGGGTCCGAACATCCTGGCTTGTTGCCATTATGGGTTACTTAGAATCAACTCTATCTCTCGAGCTATCAAGAACGAGCCATTGGGCAATGAACCGGTCCTGCATGCCGTCGGTCCGTCACACCTTGGGAAGGATTCCCCGGCGAGGTAAGGGTATGACAGCTCGAATCTCAACAGGAACTCTTAAACGCGAGATATCCTCTCGCAAATGTCCCTCTCCCTTGGATCAATTTTGCTTTTGTCCATTAATCTCGTACCGGCTACTTTGCTACAGACAATATGGCACTGAATCTTTTGCATGTACATACGTCATCCTGTTAATGCTCCCTGCCCAAATCAGACTCAAGTGCGGCTTGCATCTTTGCTTTCATGACTTCATCGGCTACTCAAATACACCAAGCAAGCATTGAAATTTGTGAGAAGAAAAATTGCGAAAGCGTCTAGGGCTAGAGCTTTAGCCTCAACACCGCTTGGACTGAATATATCCCTTGTACGACGAGTTCGCGAATCTTTTCACCGCTATTCATGTTGACCACTTTTTGCTTACCCCTGCCGATTTTAAACCCAACTGGACCATTGAGATCCGGCAAGCTTCCCTATGCATCAGGGGACCGAATCGCATGACGGCACAGTCGCGCCTAGTCCAGTCGTCCCAACTTGTCGGCCCAGCTCGTCCTTATCAAAGAACAGATCCCACAACATGTCCAGTCTTCCATCCAAAACACAATACTTGACTGCTGCTGAAGACGATCGACCGCGACAAGGTCCAGAAGCTCAGATGACGAACGAGGATATCACTGAGCTTGATCGCTTCCTTCAGTCACACGGGACAACTCCCGCTTCGCAACTTACGGGAGCGCGCGAACTACTAAAGGCCGGCCAGCGGCGTCTCCGGCAACTGGCACAGCTCCAATGGAAACCAACGGACCCCAAGATCAAAGCCGAAGAGGCGTCCCGTCATCTTCTCACCCTCCAGCAAGAGGGGTTTCTCAGTCTGCCAGCTCCAGCTGCCAAGAAATCTGGCCCCAAGAAAAGCCTTGACTCGACGATGCCGGGCTCGAGATCCGCGTCAAACTTTAGCTTCCGATCCACCTCTCAGCGAGACGTCGAAAAAATTGGTCAGCCATGGCTTGAAAATCCACTCGAAGTGTCGGATACACAACAGCTCAGAGGCCCCGAGCCGTCGCCATTAGATCTCGGCAATCTAACGTCCCTGGTTGAGGCGGCAGTGTCTTTCCCACTTCACTTTGATGACCCTCACCCACCGCCATACCAGCCGCCGGCCAACACGACCAGCGACGGGCAGATTGATGGTCAGGATTCTCGTCATGTCCACGGTGCAGCTTGCCAGCTTGAGCCCAAGGAGCAGCGAATGGAAGATCAAGATGGTCCATCCCTAGCAATCACTGAACAGGTTCTCACGAATGACAAAGGTCATATCCCTCCCATCCTAATTCCGGGAAATGGTGGAGCGTGTGATGACCCCAAAAATGGCAAAACTCAGGTAAGTGCATTGAGTGGACCTATATGCATATAGAAGCTTTCATGGCAGATGCTAACAGATGCATTGGCAGGCACTGGATTCTGCTGAGAATCAGAACAACTCTGCACAATTACCGGAACTCTCGACGTCAAAAGCAAAAGCTGTTCCTCGAGATCCGCCCATTCCGGTCACTCAGTCTTTGAAGCTCTTCCCTGACACGATGCCCCCGCGTGTTTCAAGCAAGGGAGCTTGGCGCATCCCGAACAATCGAATAGCAGGCAAAGATGCGCCAGTTTCTGCCAATACCTCCAGCAAGCAGCTGATTCATGCGCCTGCCGCCTTGAAAACAAAGACAGACAACCTCAAAAATTTAGCCAAAGTTCCATCGGAATTTCAGGGCGAGTCTGAAAGATCGTACCACTCAGGCAAGTTATCAACAACGCGGCCCAGAAAACCCAGTAGCGAGCCAGCCAGGAGTCCAATACATCCAGAATTTCCACAGTCGAACAATATACATCGTCCTGCCTCGTTACCGATGGGCACCATAGACTCATTTCCTCTGCCAGCGCCCATGAGACCTCTGCCCTCACTACCCGAATCGACCCCGGCTCTCAACACTGCCCGTCACCACAGCACCCCGATCAGCAAAGCAGCAACTCGGATCAATAGCAACCACTCGGACGCTTTTCCAACCACTACTTCTAAGAACCCCTCAGACGCCGAAGATGGTCGGTCGAATACACAATCTGCACTCCCTCGGTCGAGGTTGGTTGGGAAGAGCACACCCGCTGGCGAGCAGCGCAACTCTGTCAAGGAGACGGCGTCCAATCAGCCAGAGTCCGTTGTGAAAGTGGAACGAAATCGGGCGGAGAGTGTGCGTGCACTCAAGTTGAGAGACGTGATGGCAAGTCGTATCTACCTCGAAGGGCCAGAAACTCCTCGTGGGACGAGAAAGGGCAATGAAATCAATTCACCAGTATCTCCAAAGAGCTCTGGGCCCGGTCATGAAATGAGAAATCGCAACGAGAACAGGCCTCGAAAAAATGCATCAATCCGAAAGGAAGCAACTTCATCTGCTCCTTTGTCGCCTCCTCTTTCCCCACTTCCCCCTCCACCGTTCAGCAGGCGGTATGGCAGCTCGCCCACAGATATCATGAGAGCATCGACGGAGAGGAGAGAGCCATCGTCTCTCCCCGCCTCCAACCGAAGCTCCACGTTGTACCGAAGTAACAGCACGCGGAGCACCGGTGTCCTTCACGAATTGGCTTCTAGTGAACAGAACATTTCAGACCGGGCCGGGTCTCCTCTCCCTTCATCGGATGATGAGTGCATGGATAGAGGTGCATTCAAGTATGAGCTACGCCAAGGAACCAGCAGACGTCGACGAACGAAGGTAGTCACAAGAAACTCGAGCGACCTGTGTCTGAACAGACAACGTAACCCGAAGAAGTCTGGAATCCCGGATTATGTCGGACCCTTGACGCCGCGAAGGCAAAAAAGCCGGGTTCTGGAGGAAACGTCCCCACCGACGCTGGACTCATCGAATTCGTACCATTCTCGCGACCCTCGCGATAGGCGTGACAAATCTGCACACGCTCTCAATTCTCTTGAAGGGCGCATTGAACAGCTCGAGCGCCAGAACCGGATCCTTCAGGCAGCCCTTTTTGCGGCTTTGGACGTGGGTGTCAAACACAATATGGAAGCCCTGCTTGGGGGGTCAACGACATCGCTGTCCGCCTCTGCAAGTTCTTCAGGTGCGGAAAAGTCTTCTTCGTCCTCGACTGATCGATCTTCCAGGCTGTCTGGTCGCGCAGTAGTAAATGGAAGACACTCGGGCATGAAGAAACCCCTTCGCCGCCCGGAAAGCTGGATTGACAGTCCCGGCTCCAGTCTGCGAAGCGATTATCAGACAGATGACAGTGGCAGTGTCAGAGAGCTTGAGGACATGATCGAAGACCTTGAATTCACTTGGTCATCGGACAAGCCAGGTTCCAATAGGGTGGCGAATTGTCGCATTTAAGCATTTGATATAGTTTCTGTTTCTCGTCTGCCTAGGGAGGTTTCCTTTTAGTTTGCACAGTCTCTTGCATGGCTTCCTTTTGTTACGTGGTGGTTCAACCTTGGTTGCGTTTCCTCAACTGACATGATATGCTCAGTTGCACGGTCCAATCCGAAAATTGCGTTCTTTCCAGCCTCCCCTAGGCTGCCTTCTGAATTTTCACTTGCCTTGGCGCTTTATTTCTCCTTGCTTGTTGTTATTTGACACCGCAGTGATACCATTTTGTTTTGTCTTGAGACGTCAATAAGTCACTGTGCTTTCAATGCCCATTAGGCCGTTCTCAAACTGAACATGGCTTGAATATTTTCGTAAGCAGTTCGCAAGCATGATATTAATTAAGTATCGTAACCATAATCGAGCACTAGCCACCTTGAGGCAAGAGAATGAAGATTGTCTCTGCCCACCAATCCTGCTTAGTCATCCGAGTCCTTTTTGATGTTGATGTTGTTGGCAGTCGAGCAGCTTCAAGTCTCAACAACAAACACAAATTGGCAGTTCTCAAGCAGTTGACGACCTCTGGACCGGCAGATTGTCATCGAGATCAGGTGCAAGGAAGAAACCGCACGGATCCATCGCAATCACAATCACTCTTCTTTTTCCCCCTCATCCCAAACAAGCCCAATTACAATTGTTCGAAAATGGCATACGCAACAGCAGTAGGATACTCTCCCTGTCCCTGATCGAAGCCACACAGTAAACGTTCCAAGACTGACTTACAAACATCTAGAACACACAAATCCCACAACATGTTACGGCTCTACTTTCACATCTTACATCACGCCCTGGCGTACAATCCACCTTCATCCTTTCCCGCAAAGACGGATCCATAATCCAAAGCACCGGGCTCTTCGCCTCAGCACCGACGAGAAATAGCACGACAAGCGCGACACAGACCCCGCCCGCAACGGACGGCGCAAACAGCACTTCTACCCCTCCTGCAGAATCATTGGATCCTTCTTCACCCCCCGGCACAAACACAGTACCAGCCCCTACCGCCCAGAAACCATACCAGCCGTCTCAGGCGGAATCTCTAGCGGCGCGGATCTTTGCTTTCGTGTCGAGTGCGTCTGAACTGGGGATGTCGATGTCGCGTCCGCCCGCGGAGAATAGGGATAGCTATCAGACTGGGTTGAATGGGTCGTCTGAGCTAGGAGATGGTGCGGCGAGAGACGATGCGAGGACGGAGGGTGTGGACAGGGAGGAGGACGATGAGGTTAAGCTGCTCCGGTTGAGGACTAAGAAGCATGAGATCGTGGTCGTGCCGGATAGGAAGTATCTCCTATGTGTGGTGCATGATGCTGCGCATGCGCCGGGGGGTTCGGGGGCTGCGGGGGTGCGCTCTAGGTGATGTTTTGCTAGCTGGGGATTTGGCGTTGATGGCTTTGCTCTTTTGCCTTTTCTTGCAGGGTCTATTATAATTTCATTGCCGGTGTTTCTTTCTGTCTGTTGGTTCGCTGCGAGTGGTTCCTGGGCTCTTGTGTTGTTGCATAACTATACCCCCGTTGGAAGCAATGCATTTTACTTGCATATTTGGATCTTTTTTGGAGGTCAGGCTTTGCGACTGAGTGAACTAGGTGCTACAGAGTATCGCGCTATGCAATGATTGTGCCCTTGGTGATTTGGTGCCATCGGTTACCGATGGTGCAGCGGGGTGTTACCCCTCTCGCAGACAAGCTATCTTGATGGGGTTTCATCAGCTTATCAATGGTCACTGCGTCGTGATTCTGTCTGTATCCAGTTTCATCTATCCATCGCCATTTCGATCGGCAGAGATGGCTGCCGAATTTGACATTGCACAGGCTAGGACTCGTTTTCCCGCTTTGAAGCTAAAGCGGGTGTTCCTGGATAATGCAGGTTTGTTTTGATCCGGTCCTTGTCTTGTGAGCATTGCATTGCATCGCGAGCGAGTAGCTGACCTAAATCCCGTTGACAGGAGGCAGTCAGGTTTTGGACACTGTGATCGAATCGTGAGTCATCTGGGTAATTCGCTTGAATCCAGGTCTGATGCCCATGGCAGGATTACATCTTACCTCTCTACCACCAATGTTCAATTGGGAGCGACCTATGGCATATCTCGGGCAGCCACCGCTGCATTTGCTAAGGGCTACGAGGCGGCGGCAGAGTTTATCAATGCGAGTCCTGATGAGGTGTGTTCTTTGACCCTGGTAGCACCGGTATGCTCTGACCCCTTTACCTCAGATCTGCCTGGGTATATCAACAACTCAGCTATTGCACAACCTTTCGACCGCGCTGAGGTTCCAACCCGGTGATGAGTTGGTTCTCTCGAAGCTGAACCACGAAGCCAATTCAGCCCCCTGGGTTCGGGTCGCCGAACGGCTGGGTTTGCAGGTGAAGTGGTGGTCTGCATCGGATTCTAGAAACCCTGTTTGTGATTTGGATGAGCTGGGTCAATTGCTCTCGGAGAAGACGAGGCTCGTTGCATGCCCACATGCTTCGAACATCACGGGAACAATCACGAACGTCAGAGAGATTGCGAAGCTCGTTCATCAGTATCCACGGGTGAGTTTTGAAGGTGTTTTTTTTTTTTTTTTCCCTTGCTATGTGCTGATATGCTCCTTTCGTTAGGCTCTTCTCTGCGTGGATGGGGTTGCGCTTGCGCCGCATCGGCAGGTAGATGTGAAGGATCTGGATGTCGATATCTATGTAAGTTGGTGAAGATGGCTTCAGCGGGAGAGGTGCTCAGATCTTTCCACCAGGCGTTCTCATGGTACAAAGTCTACGGGCCGCACATTGCTCAATTATACGCCTCATCTCGAGTTCATGATCAGATCGACACCCTTGGCCATTTCTTCAAAGGCACAGACACGCTGGACCTGAAGCTGAATCTAGCATCCGCCAGCTACGAAGCGACACAGTGTATTCCTGCGGTTCTTGAATATCTTGGACCCAATCCCACAGCTACATGGGACAAGATCGCCTCCTATGAAGAGAAACTGCAGGCGATACTGCTGGACTATCTCAGGAGCGAGGATCAGATTACAATCTGTGGTGAGCCGTCAGCAAGCAAGGAGCTTCGCGTCCCCGTAGTCAGTTTCACAGTGCAAGGCATCAAGAGCCGAAAGGTTATCGAAGAAGTCGAGCGGCGGACGTGGTTTTGTTTTCGCCATGGCCATATGTACAGTCACCGGCTGTTGAACGATATCGTGGGTTTGGAGGATGTCGAAGATGGTGTAGTACGGATCAGCATGCTGCATTACAATACTGGTGAGTTTGCACTTGGAAATCTGTGGGAGCTTGCTGACCAGAATATAAGAGGAAGAAATCACCCTCCTGGTTGAGAGCTTGAAAGAAGTGATTAGCTCTCTGGTAAGCTCTAGAGCATGATAGGATAATAATTTTTCATGCAGCTTGTGAATGTTTATGATTAGCTCGCATGCTGGCATAGGATGAACATCGCTTTCTGCATATAGTAGATGCTATAGAAATGTGGCTCCTGTGTGTCCTCTATCTACGCGTAGGTGGACGACCATCAATCTCGATAGATCTCGACTCCTTTGCTTCAACTGGTTACAACAAAGCTATATTTTGTGGCCTGTAGCCTTTTGGGTCCAAATAGAGGTGTCAAGCTGCGTGTTGGTCCAATGAACTTTGTTGTCCAAAGTACCGACCTTTTCATTCTAGGTTCTCATCCGGAGTAGCAATCAACAAGTACATCCACATGCATGCATCTCTATGCATGAGTCCTGATCAGTCCTGTACTTCCTGCACCTCCTTCCACTGAACCAAATCTAGACCACCTGATAGTGCGAAATTGAGTTGAGGTTTTCTGGCAGCTACTCGGTAGATACATGCTGTTGATGTTCTCGCTTCTGGACTTTGTTATTGTTATGATACAGAGATAGCTGGCCTTTTGGACTTGTTGCGAGGATATATTTTACTCATACCAAGGACTCTAGAATGGAGACTTTGTGAATGCTGAGGGGTTTATTAAGCTTCCTCCCTTCTGAAGTTTACCTAGCTGTTCATGATATATCTACGTAGTAACTGGTATAGTAGTCTGCACTTGATTACCCCCATACCCCAGAGTCATACAGTCATACTCATTGTTCACGTCCAGCCAGTGACGTGAATCTCCCGATCCCTCACCATCTACAGACCAACTCGGAAACCCAGTCTAACCGCTCATGGCAGGTATGACCGTTTCCATCGACCAATCGAGGCAAAGCGAATTCGACGGCGGAAAATACTCAGTGGGGGATTGGATGCTGCCTCAGGCTTCCAGCCCCCTCTCCGATGGTTCTTTTTTCGGAGTGGCGCTAGGCCATACTGGGAATGGGGTGTGGGAGATGGTGGCGATGACGGTATGAGTCATGACGCGGAGGACTGAGGCACAGCGTTCGACCTCTATTTTGGAATTTGCTGGGCTGAGGAATTCAGAAGATGATGCTATTATTGAATCTATTATGGGGTAGTGGTCTGTCATTATTATGTTCGGCCTTGCGAACAGCATGACATATCTGATAACTATTGATCTGGATCGGACGGAGGAATGGCTACAGACTAGCTACTCCGTACAGTATGTACTCTGTTCTGGATCTGCATGATCGGGTGGTGACAGCGTTAGTCAGATTTTTGTCATGGATGTTATGTGTCGCGTCAGTTGCTGTGGTACAACAGCCTCTTACACTACTCATGTACCCCCGTGACTTATCCATCCTTTGTTGCTCACTTTGCAATCTAGTCGAGTAATCGAGGATAGAATGAACAGTAGGCAGAGATGAGCTGCCTAGTTTTGAAACAGACAATATTGTGGTTCTCATCTCAGGTGATCCTTAAGCCCACAAAGTGATAATTTCTGTTACTCATGGTTGAGGTGGAGAGGAGGGTCTTGTGGAGGGCTCTTGTGCTGGTGGTTTTCTGCTGCCTAGAGTATCTATCCATGATGGTTCCACAAGTACAGTTGTCATGTTATCTCCATTCTCCATACTAATATGTTGTCTATCAAATGCAACAAGCAGTGCAATACTTCATTTGTACGAGTAGGGGGCGTAGTGGTGCTCATGATCATCATGGTTCAAGACGAGGCAAACGTGCCTTTGCCTCGTCATCTTCTCGAGAGAGATAGTCCATACTCCATAAAGACAAAGCACACCAGCTCACAAACTATGGACCTATGCAGTATGTGTCACTCTGCCTCTGGGAGCTGCACCAGATCCTGACCGAAGGGTGGCGTGGGCTGGGAGCAAATACAGCCCGGGTGGTTGGTTGGCTGACCACCAACAACTTTTGGACCCGTTCGTTGTCAAGGAGCGGCAGAGTCAAACCGGAGAGGAAATCTTATTGCTCTCCCTCTCAGTACTCGTCAGCCGTCGAGGGAGCCAGTCATGCAGTTTGTGGCACAACTGGGTTGAGTTAGCAGCGAGGTTTATTCTATGGTGGCCTATAGTAATGATTCATTTCACCTTCATGTTGCATGGTTGGCAGACGTCTTAGAAACGTGGAGGAACTTACTCGAATCCTGTCATTTACCTAGCCGATATCGCGAACTCGCCATCTACTGACGACACACTTGCTAGCAACGTACTCCATAGACTACTGCTAGTTGCAATCATAAGTTTATAATGCTCATTATAATGATCATAAGGATGACATTATAGTTCCATGGTACAGAGTAGACATACTCGTACCGAGTGCTAGGTCAAGGTATCACTGCTAAGTCTTTGATAGATTGTGATAATATGATTCTAAGCAATCGAGGCTGTTGAGAATGAACAAGAACTATGGATTTATATGGTTCTACACAAGCTGAATGCTATCTTATAGAAAGCGCCGAGTGAACATGATGGTGTTGCGTGGTAGCTAGTAATATCTTAGGTAGAATCCTAGTATTCACCTATTGAAGAGTATAGACATCAAATTATCAACCTTATCAAGATACATCAAAAGATACAAGAGAACAATAGTAGAATATTTGACAGTAGAGTCGTCGAGTATCTCCTCCTCTTCTCCGTAGTGGACCAAATTCCACAGAGCATCCCCTATCTCGGAAGGAGTCATACATACATCCGCATCCGTCCAGCCCAGTCCCGATCGCGCCCTGATTACCTTAACTACTGACTACCTACTCTCTCGGAAGACAGAGTGTGAAGACGTCCCCTTTTGGTGTCATCGTCATTTCCTCCCTTCTGTTATTGTTCTGTTTCTTTTGATATATTCTTCTGTTACTCATCTCTTTATTATTGCCTGTATCAATACTACTCTCCGCTCATTCCTTTTTTCGCCTTCGTTGGCAAAAAAAAGCGTGGTCCCTGCATCCGCTCTTTGACTCCCTCCACCCCCCGAATTTCCGCCACTTGAGTGTCTTGCCACAGGTACAGACGGAGGTGAGTAACCAAAATCTTCTGATTCCTTTTTGCCATTCAACATTTTCCATCTTCCTCCAATATTTCCTTTCCTTGTTCCACGGGCTCTTCCAAAACGTGCACTTGGAAGTCACCGTATTTCCCTCTCTTCACCTGATCCTTCTTTTCCCTTGGACTGGACCGCCCCCCAGGTTAGTTAGCCACTGCTCTGCCTACCTTAGTATTTGCTCCGCCCTCCACAAGAATAGGTAGTCATCAGGCAGCGTTTCCTCGGTTCCCGCCTGCTGGGGTTTTCACTTCTTGGAAGGGAGGAGTCATACTTCGGATAGCACCGTTCTAAATTCAAAAATAAAGGGTCTCTCTCCTGACTTAGCATCCGTTGCTGACTGTTCTCTTGTCGCCTCAGCCTAGTCGAGCCTCACGACTCATCCCGCCGAACCCTCCGTCCTTTTTAGCCACCCGATAAACAGCTGACTGCCTGGACAAGCATCAGTCCTCCACTGGAACTGCCTGCTTGTTGGTCAGTCCGCCGTTCTATCGGCACCTTTATATAACTTCATTCATATCCTTTTGATGATCAAGATGTACCCTGTTTACTCGATCTCTTCCGCTCCGATCGCCAGCTTTGCAGAATCCTCAGCCCCAGATCTTCAAGCCTCCGACAAGACTGTCATGGTTGTTTAAACAACAGACCTATACAGTATCTATCACTCTTGAAATAAGCTTATGTCGGTATACCGCGACCTACGCATACTTCTCAAACGTGATCTCGGCTTTTGATCTACTACGGACTCTACGAACGGTGATCGGACTCGTGGACGTTGAACACCCTCCATTCATCCTACCATAGTTACACCTTGACCTCTTCCGACTCCTAATATCTTCGACGTCCATACCTACTTTGACCCCCTAAGCTCCTCTCCCCTCGCCGCCACTTTTTTGACAAGCTGGCGATCTCTCATAACTAAGGCACGCCGTCGCCTGTGAACAAAAAGACGGTATCTGTCTTCCTGGTACCTCGTTAACGGTTATTTGCGCAACGGTTTTTTGACAATATCACGGTTCAAAATCGCCCATCACCTATCTTTAATATTCGGTTCCGAGGATTGTATAACCAACCGAACTACTTCTGATATCGGAAAGTGGTGGTAGGTTGTACGGTTTTGACTACCCCGAATATGACAGGGATGGACGTCTTGGGTTTGAGGGACTCAAACCCGAGCATTCAATACAAAGCGCCCTATGCTCATCCTTATGCTTCGTCGATCTCCTCCTCGGCGTCTTCCTCCTCCTCTTCCGTCTTTTCCCTGGATTGTGTATCCAGCCAGAGCTCCATCTCGTCAACTTCTACGAACCCGGTTGATGTGATCTGGGAAAATGAAGGCGAATACCAGGTGGCTGGAAGAACCTTGACTTCTGCGACTAGCTCGCGTGGCGGTGTGAGGGTTGTTTTGCCCAAAGCTACCGATGCGGCGGTCGCGCCTGAGTTGCGGAGACACCCTCGGCGCACCAACAGCTGCATGGCTCAGTCCAGTGGCGTCAGTTGTGCCCGTCCTCCGCCGTGCCTCCTGCGACAGTCTGATCGGAAGGTCAACTTTGTTGACAATCTTGTCGGTGAGTGAATGTTTCCTTTACTTGATTTCCATCTTTCTAAAGCTAAATGCTCTTGCCCACGAAGACACCGCATCGCAGATCGTGGAGATAATCTGGCCCTTGTCAGCAGTGGCATCTCGCAGCGACTCTGCCACAGGTTGCAAAGGTGTTTTGCCCCTTCGTACTTTCATTCAGGAAACTCTCCGTCGGTCGCGCACCAGCTACAGCACTCTGCAGGTTGCCCTGTATTATCTGATCAAGATCAAGGAGCACGTGCCTCGCTGTGATTCGGAACAGGAACAACAACCGCGGAACAAGCCGGTCTGCCGTGCCATGCAATGTGGCCGTCGCATGTTCCTTGCAGCTTTGATCCTTGCATCAAAGTACCTTCAGGACCGCAACTACTCCGCCCGTGCTTGGAGCAAGATCTCCGGTTTGAATACAGCGGAAATCAACCAGAATGAGTTGATGTTTCTTGAAGCGGTTGGTTGGAGACTTCACGTTCCTGAAGCCACCTTCCAGCGTTGGACGGACATTGTCCTGAAGTTTACCCCTGGAGCTGGTGGGCCTTTTGCCGGGGAAGGGCAGTGCTGGCGAACGGTCATCCCCAAGCTCACCCCTGAATTGGACACAGTGGATGTTGAGCCTTCCACTTCCTCTAGCATGGGAGGATTCGAATCGGGCCTCGTGTCTGACTCACCTTCTCCTCGTTCTCCACCGACGGGTGAGCATCCCAGCCCGCCATCCGTTTACAGTCAGGGGCTGGCGTATCAGCGGTACTCGCCACTGTCTACTGGAGCTTCGTCTCTTCCCTCCATGCCACGACCACCTATGCTGCCAACGCCTCAGTTGACGCCTCAGACGACCATTGCTACCACTCCTGCTGCGAGTGCTAGCGCCTTCTGCGCCCGCCGGGCTTCCATCTGCGCTGCTATGTCTCAAGTGCAAAACATGTGCATGGCGCGGTCGACTCTCGACCAGCGCCCGTCGCTGGCGTTTTGCCCAAAGGCTAACACGTTTGATGGATACCCGACCGTGGTTCGCAGGTCGTCTCTGGCCCGCTCGACTTCTTCGGCGTCATCTCCTGATTCGATGATTTCCGATGTGTCGACGCTGTCATCGTCGAGTCTGTCATCTTGCTCTTCCGGGTCTGCTCCTGTCTCCTCCATCCTGGGCACTTGCGCCTCTGCCAAGCCTCGCTTGGCTGTCAAGGCCACGCTTCGATGCACCAGCAACTCACTCAAGGAATGTCGGAAGGCTTTGGCCATCGCGTCTCCTATCGATGAGGGCTCGCTTGGTGACGTCTACAGCTCCCCTGAGACCTACTTGGGCGCAGTTGGCCAGGTCCCGGATCTGTCCAATTTCTCTCTGGGCACTCCCGTTGACCATGAGGCAGCTCAAAGCCTTTGTGAATTGTCGGGGGCTATTTCCCGCCCTGCCCAGACGTTCGAGCAAGGAACAACGGCTCAGCGACAATGCCGGAAACGTGGCCGCACAGGCTCCGAGGATCTTCTGTGGCAGAACCATGTCCGCCACCTGATGAACCTCAATGCGCGGAACGAGGGCAAGGCTTCGGATGGTTCCATGGGCGATATGCTTTCTGATTCGAAACATCCTCAGTCTCTCTCCGCTGCTCAACTCAGTCTCCTGACTGTTAGCGCTCCTTTGTCTGGACCAGCTGGCATGAAGCGTGCTTGCTGTGGCAGCGAAGCGAGGAAGATTGCGCTCAACCCGAGCGTGCGATCGGAGTACATGGGCTAGCTTTGTTGATGATCCATCAGCTGCCAGGCTCTTTCCTCTCTTGTCCTTTTTTCTTTCTTTTCTGTGTAGAAAGGAAAAGTGGCTTTTTAGCTTATTGCTTAGTCCATCATATCTCTCTTTTCTTTCATTTATGATCTCGTCGATCGAGTGACGTTCTTTCCAGGCTTTCCCGACGGCGCAGAGGTGAACAACGCAGGCAACTGGTGGGAAAAGTTCTTTCATGCGGCGAACTTTATCTCGAGTTTTTCTTTCTGCATTTGGAGAAAATGATCTCTTGGTTGTCATGTGTATATACCCTGCTGTTGTTGGGAGTTTCAGACGGCTGTCTGCGTTGAACTCTGCGTCTTCGGCCTGTTCGCTACGGTGGTTCTGTTACCAACAGATTTACTGATGTACGATGTATGCCAGGGTGGGCTCTTGTCCCTGTGAGCTACCGCTTAGTCCATCTTTTTATCATCTATCTCTACATTTCTCTGCATCTATTGTCGGTCTTATTATGCGAATGGAGTGTGGCGGGAAAGGAAGGCATTTTCATGGTTTATCTATATCTTTTGTCCTCGTTTTCTCTATTTTGTTGGATGGAGCAGCGGTTGGGAACGGTCCATCTTCCTAGCAGGGCAAGGAGTGCATATCTATCTATTCTAGGTGACAACTTCGTCCTACTGGCTAACCCAGAGTTCTTACAAGTTACCTATGTCTGCTAGCCCGTGGTGACGGTTAGGATCAGCAGCATCCAGTGATACACTGGACGCACCTAGGATAGCCAATCACAATGTAATCACCTACATACTCTCATGATTTCTGTCTGACTTGTCGTAGCATGATCTGATCCCTTCGGTGAGAGATGGCTGCCTGATCTCGGAAGATCCAAGGATCAGCAGTTCCTGTGCCACTCAGTGACTCACCGCATCTTGTAGCTAGCTGAAAGGTTGAGCTGTGGATTTGAGGTTTGACCGGTGAGTCAATGTAGGGTTGCAGCCTGAGGCAGCAATGATTAAACGGGTGAAACCGGAAGACCAGGAAAAATACTTGGGCACCTCGACAACTGGCCACCTAGCTAGGGGGTCGATCCTCTTGAAGAGCACAGAAAGGGCATAATGCGTAAATGAAAAAAGAGGCATAAAAGATTGAAACATACAATAGCTGCGATCCACTGGTGTTCACCCATCCAAAACCAGGCGGACAAACTGAGAAATTCTTCCCAGGAGCCACTGCTCTGCGCTCGAGATCCTCCCCCGAGTGAACCTGAGGCACCGGGGCCGCCGAACTCAATCTGCTTTGACATTGCTTGGTCCCCATCAGCTTTGCGATAGAGGACCATGAATTCCGGGGCCTTCCCCTCTGTAATTGATTCGAATGAGGCGCCGTGGGATATCATCCTTAGAGTATCCTGGCTTCGTATCATTCACGACTTCAAGGGCGAAATCCGGTGGACTGGCCACACTTGGAAACATGGAGGAATCAAGGTACGGTAAGGATCAATTGTTCACCTTCCTAAGCTTACCATTCCTATTCAGGATCTTTCTGTGATTCCTAGTGGACAATAACTCCCAACGATCTGATATTCGGAACCAACTCGAGTCCCTAGCAGTTCTCAAACTTTGGTATGCACCTTCCATACCTTCGTGGCAATCTGCTCCAAGTCCGCGGTACTAAATTCGACCTCCCCTTCGTTCGGGCCCGCGGGTCGAAGGAAAAACCCGTCGACTGGCAGTACCAGAGGGGTCCCAGAGATGCGAATCGGGTGCTGGGCTGTGGCCTGTCTCATGATCGCCTTGACTTAAGAGCGTTCGCCGATGACGCGGTCTGCTAGCGAGGAGCGCTCGGGAGTTGCAATAATAGGATATGGAAGAGGGTTCCTTATCGTGGTCGATCGAAAGGGATCTGACCGATGGAGATAGAGCTCAATCGAAAGTTTTTTCGCGTATCATCTGATTCTCGGAGAGTCTGGCGGCGATGGAAGGTTTTCACCTGCATTGAACCCATTGAATGCCATTGCTCCGTGCTCTTCCACAGGACTAGCTCGGGGTTATTGGACGGGATGGGTATAGGGAAATCATAGAGGGATTGATCTTACCCGCCTCGTTTCTGGACCTGGAGCATAAGGGTCCGTTCGTTAACGCCTCAAGGGAGCTTGAACGTGATGCTAGCAGACTTGCCAGCCAAGGTGCGCTCTCGACCGGGAAAGTGATGTGAAAGAGAATGATGAGCTACTTCAGAGGAAGAGAACAAAAAGAGAGTAGGAATTACTGTGAATGATGACCTTCACTACTTCACCAGACTAGCAGATCAGTGAATCTGAAGAGTCATACTCCAGTGATGGTAAATATAGTGATCACCCTGATGTAGCTTTGCTTACCAAACTATACTGTAACACAGTCTGAACTAGGAGGCCATGACATCCTTAAGCCCATCTATGTATAAGTGGCTATGCAGCTTCTCCAACAAAGCAGAAATTTGATGCCAAACTGAAGACAAAAGGTAGATACGAAGGTGACTGCTAATAGTCACGTGCCAGCAGCCGAGGTTGACATAGTGTGGCCTAGCTGCCTGAGGACTAGCAGCATCAGATAAGATTAGATGGCTGCTGTTGTTTCCCTCTTCCCCTCACCTGCGTCTGATCATCTGCTCAAAGCCTTCTGTGTTAGTTGACAGCCAACGGGGCCATTAAAGAGCTGACCTTTTCTCTATACGGAGTACTTTCGTCCATATTTCCACAGACTTACTACCATTCAAAGCATCTCGCCAACCAGCCCGTCTTTCCGGTCGTTTCTCTCGCAAAGATGGGTCGTGCCGCCCTTTTCTCCGCACTTGCTCTTCTTGTCGGCCATGTTCTTCAAGCGACCGCTATCCCACCGGCCCTTCCGCAAGATGATACTCTCAACCAGATGCTTCTCAGCGACCGTTATCTAGACCAATCTGTTTCGTCCAAACCGACGGAAGATGATGTCCAACACAGCGATGTCATCCACGTCGGCAACGACACCCCAGAAAACAGCCCCGAGACAATGCGAGCACCATCCTGGTTCACCTCAACACTCATGGCCCGTCGCCTCCTAGCCCTCTCAACAACCGGCACCGTCTCAACCATCTTCCCCGACCCGCTCCCCGCCAACGCCCGCGCGCCCGCCTCCGTAGCCGGCCTCTCCATCAGCCTCCCGGAGTACATCGCCGACTGCGACGAATACCTGCCCGCAGACGTCAGCAACGGCGGCGACGGCAACCCGACCCTCCTCGCCCTCCGCGTCTCAACAACCTTCCGCAACACCGCCGCCGGCTCAAACATCAGCCTCGCAATCGACTGGTGGGACCACCTGAACCAGACCCAGCCCGTCGCGCCCGGGTTCCCCCCTAGCGAAGCGGGCCTCCCGCGCGTCACGCTGATCGGGTACGTGGAGCCGTTTGATACACCTGTGCACGGGGATACGGAGGCAGCGCTGGAGGAGTGCTATCTGCGCGCGCATCCGGATGCGAGTGCCTGGTTGCCGGGGAAGCCTGGGGCGCCGCATTCGAGCTACTGGGCGAAGATGGTTGTAGAGCAGGTGTATTGGATCGGCGGGTTTGGGGGCTTTCAGCAGATTGGGTGGATGAATGTCACTGAGTGGAAGGGGATCCGGCGTGTAGGGAGTCTGCCTGGTGTTGGGGATGGGAGGGGTTGGGAGGACGTGAGACTTCCCGGGGAGAAGGAGTAATTCTTTTATCTCTAGGTGTCCGAGGGGTGATGAGATGCTTGCTACTGTCTTAGGTGAGCGATCAAGGTATGCCTTTGGGGAAGAGGGTTTAGTAATGTGGCGACGGCTCTCGTCCTGTTCATCTCAGACAATAATGCCAGTCTCGAGGCGGCTAAGAATCGGTGTATGCAGAATGGCAAATTTCTAGAACAAGACGAAGAAGTTTGCACCGTCAACGCACAATACCAGTGTTACGTCAATGGTTGGGCATTGTACTCGAGCGTTCATCGTAATGACCAGATCACTGAATCCGCGTATATATCCTTCGCGTATACGCTGGGAGCATTGGACAATCTGACACTCTGAATACTCAGCTAATGATGAGCTACCGTGTTTTTCGTGGATTAGTCTGGCATGGAGTACGTGATTTAAATAATGGCCTGGTTTCTTTCCCAAAAGTTATTTTCGAAGGACTTGTCTCTTCTTTGGAGAGAGGCAACTAAGTGAAAGTATGCATCATCATTCATCCGTACTTCTAGACGGCCACTTAACCTCCAAATGAACGATAAGACTACAATCATCGGAATCTACCCCAATACAAAGACAGCGCAAAATGAAGGAATCACGGAAAGTTACCATCGCGTCGATCGACCCCAATTTTCTTGCCATAAATACTGCCAGAAGGACCTTGCTCTAGCTACTTATCAACCACGAGGGACGCGGAGTCCTCCGCACGAATCGCCACACTTGGTTCTCTTTTAAGGATCAGACAGGATTCTTATCAGACTTTTAATGGCGTTACAGTCGAGGAGGATTCGCCAATGAGACGATGAACCGATAAGTCGACGGTGCGATCGGCCTGCAGGGATTCAGCTGGCTTATCAGCATGGCGAGCTGGCTTATCTTGAGGTCCTGCGACTTTTGGGGTAAGTCATGGTGTTGATGCTTGGGATGTAATAAAGAGGTAGATTCCTCTGTTCAAAAGCCTGGATTGGCCTTGTTTACTTGATAGACAGTCGACAGAACATACTGAGGGTGTGTCCCTGAAGAGTGACGCGGATTGCTTTCGACGCTGCATGCCCCCTCCCTTGATAAGCCGTCTGCATGCAAACATAATTGCTTTTTCTCTTGTCGAGTTCTTCATTATTGACCTGTGCTCCGCATGATCTCTTGTTGGACGTTCTCTAGTCTTAATACTCCATCGTCCCATAATGAAATTCAGACGACCCCGTCTCCGTGTCGCCCAGCCCAGGTCGGCTTTCGCAGAGGGAAATGCCCGCTGGACCAACCTCGATCTCGACCCCGTTCCCCTTCATCGTCGACAATGGGGCCCATTGAGTTTTGTCGGTGAGATCCAACCGGTTCACTTTGGGTCTTGGATCATTGACTCTGACATTGGCAGCGTACTGGATCTCCGACGCTTTCAACGCCGCAACATGGCAGTTTGCCAGCAGCATCATCGCTGTCGGGCTGAGCTGGCGCGAGTCCCTTGCCATCGTGGCCATCTCCTTCTTCATCATCTCCTTCGTCATCGCCGCCAATGGTGCCGTCGGCGCCATCTACCACATCCCGTTTCCCGTCATCGCCCGCGCGAGCTGGGGCTTCTGGGGCTCCTATGTCGCCATCATCTCCCGCGTGATCCTGGCTATCTTCTGGTTTGCGATACAGAATGTCAATGGGGGAAATGCCGTGAGATGCATGATCGGCGCCATCTGGCCGAGTTTCTTGACGTTGAAGAATGACATCCCCGAGGACCAGGGCATCACGACCGCCGGGATGGTGGGATACCTGATCTTCTTTATTGTGCAATTTCCGTTCCTGTGCATTCACCCGAATAAAGTCCGGTGGCTGTTTGTCGCCAAATCCGTCCTCGTGCCCATTGCGTGGCTGGCGATTCTCATCTGGGCGTTCGTGGCCGAGGGCGGCGGAGCGATGTTTGACCAGAAGCCCACCGTTTCCGGGTCCAAGTATAGCTGGCTGTTCCTGGCGAATATGACTTCTGTACTGGGGAACTATGCCACGCTCAGTGTGAATCAGGTATGTGATGCATCCCAGAGGTAACAACAAGATGCTGATCACCGACAAAGTCCGACTTCTCTCGGTACTCCCGCGTCAGCCCCAAGTGGCAGCTCCTCTACATCCCCATGCTCCCCGTCGTCTTCACCTTCATCTCGTTCATCGGCATCGCCGCCTCCTCCGCCGGCCAGTCGCGCTACGGCGGCGATATCCCCTGGGACCCGATCGTGCTGATCAGCCACTGGTCCAGCCGCGCCTGCCGCTTCTTCGCCGCCTTCTCCTTCGCCCTCGCCTCCCTGGGCGTCAACATCTCCGCCAACTCCATCTCCGCCGCCAACGACCTGACCGCGCTCGCACCGGAGTACATCAACCTGCGCCGCGGGCAGATCATCTGCGCGCTCCTGTCGTGGTGTCTCGTCCCCTGGAAGATCCTCGCGTCCGCGGGGAACTTCCTGAACTTCATGTCCGCGTACGCCATCTTCCTCGGCCCCATCGGCGCAATCATGCTCTGGGACTTTTGGCTCGTCAAGCGGGGGAAGTACGATACGCTGGCGCTGTATCAGCCCTCGAACCCGACGTACCGGTATTCCGCGTGGGGTACGAACTGGCGCGCCATCGTCGCCTTCCTGGTTGGCGTGGCGCCGAATCTACCGGGTTTGATCGCGTCTGTGAACAGTAGCATTGATGTCGGGGTCGGGATCCATCCGTACCAGTTTGGGTGGCTGTTAGGGTTTGTGGGGACGAGTATCGTCTATGTGGGTCTGTCGCTTTGGTTCCCGGCGCGGGAGAGCTTGATTGAGCGGGCTGTGCTGGCGGATGAGATCTATGATACGAGGGGGACGGTTGAGGGGGTTGATGCGGGTTCGGAGGAGGTTTTGGGC